>NC_080729.1:16858933-16878933 GCF_019097595.1 Hemibagrus wyckioides | reverse complement strand
ATGTGTATATGTGTATATGTGTATATGTATATGTGTATATGTATATGTGTGTATGTGTATATGTGTATATGTATATGTGTGTATGTGTGTATGTGTATATGTGTATATGTGTATATGTGTGTATGTGTATATGTATATATGTATACAGTATGTGTATGTGTTGCCGCTGCCTCCAGAGCTGAATTCAGGGAAGAGATGCTAAAGAATGACACAGACACAGTGATTGAATAGTTAGAACTCTCTGAAATTTAATGAGATAAACAGGGAGTATTTATACAGAAGATAGGAATTATCTTCATTATTATCTGTAGGTAAACAAAAGACGTCAGCAGACACAGACGTGGTGGTTGACGTGTTCACTGGCAGTTTTGCGAATTTACTACGAAAAAGGTTATCTAAGATACAGAAGACGGAACTGTCACTGTCTGTGTTCAGCACATGTTCTCAAAACAGAACAGAAAGAATTTCTAGGACAAATCAAAGGATATCACGGTAATAAGATGAGGTCAGAAACAAATGGTGACACACACTCAGCCAAGGGCCGCAGTCAGCCCAGGACAGCGCGTGCCTAGATATAGAATATATCAGTGTGTATTATGTAACTTACATTTATCTCGCTTACACAGCTGAGCACTTTAACACTGGCCTCTTAGAGGTCATTTACATGAATGAAGACAGGAAAAGAATAAATTTATCCCCGATTGATTTAGGCCTGGATATGGGGATTTTAGGGCAGCATGGTGGTTTACTGGTTAGCACTGATACCTCATAGTAAGAAGGTCCTGGGTTCGACCAGGCAGGGGACTTTTTGTGCAGAGTTTGCATGTTCACTCCGGGTACTTTGGTTTCCTCCCACTGTCCAAATACATGTACATTAGGTTGATTGGTAATTCTAAATTGACCACAGGAGTGAGTGTGTATGATTGTCTGTCTATATGCGTGGCCCTGTGATGGACTGGCGACCTGTCCAGGGTGTACCCCTGCCTTTTGCCCAGTGTGTGCTGGGATAGGCTCCAGCAGATCACACAGCACATTTTCACCAGCTTACCAGTGCCCCTGCTGCAACAATTACACTCAATACATAACTAGCTGACTAAATGAAATAGCTAGCAAAATATTTGAAGGTTTTACAGTGTGAAAGTTTTTTTAAAATTTTTTTTTATTAAACTTGTGTTTGCACAGGATCACATGTAAAAGGGCCATTTTTAAAAATATTCAGCTAATTAGGTAGCTGAAGACATGAGCTAGTTAGCTATAGGGAAGAAACCTAGCAAGCTACTGAGATCACAACAGCTAGTCAGCTAGCACTGCCTTTCTCTGCATGTTGTTGATAATGTCTGTGGTGTTCAATTGTAGAAAAATTAAATAAAAGGCATTTGCAAAAGAATTTTTTTTCAACAGACAATAGATTTTTATGGGTTTTTGTTTTGAGAAATTTCTTTTATATATTATATTCTTGCACCAATTTTCCCAGAAAGATTAAAAACGCCAGCAGGTCACAGAGTTCAAGTCTAACTGGTCGAGGAATCTCAGCATTTGTCTAAGCGTTGATGCTGTTTTGACAACAGCAGGGGGTCTTATTCACACACTTTTTTTCTTCTGTGTGTATTGATGTGGAGATGGGTAGGAGTGTGTGTGTGTGTGAGTGGGTGTGAGTGGGTGGGGGGCCCCTTCCTTAACCCCATTGGATAAGAGGGCCTAAATGTACAGGTCTGCCTCCAGGGCAGTTTTAACACTCAGTGTCCTATATTACACAATTATTCCAGGTACCACAGGAAAACACCTCGGACCCTTTTAGAGAACATGCTCGTGTTTGTGTCGAAGCTGTTGTTTTTGCTTCATTTGATAACCAACACGTTCACTGGCATATTAGGTCACACATATGAGAATATATCTTCATTATACTTTAAAAACGTTCACCTTAAAGCAACCTGCATTATATGTAGCTTGTATTATGCAATAAATTCTAACAAAATATAAGCCTGTGAATCACTTCCCATCTCAGCGTGGGTCTCTATTCCATTCAAAATAGACACATGTCATGAATAAGCAATGCAAAACAGTATAAGAATACACACAATGCCCACAGAAATGAAAATATCCTTTGACATTTATTAAATGCTGACTTTGCACTACCTCAAATAGCCCGAATCTTTTTGACTCATCATTTGCTCAAGAATGAGCTTGATAATGATAATAAGGGTCAGTATCCTGATTTACTCTGCCCCTGTCTGTTCCTGTTTGCTTCTTCTTCTTTTTTTTTCCACTGGCACTGACGTGTGTGATAATTTTGTGTGTGTTCAATACCAAACAAACAGCAGTGTATGATATAGAGTGCACGAATAAGAGAAATATCAGTGTTAATCATCTACTGGAGGTCAGGTGATGCACACGCAAAGTGTAATATAATTTATTACACTAAAGTATATGACAACATTTGACACTTTCCTAGCACATGGTTACTGACACTATGCCAGAACTTTGTTTGGTCACTGAGGGTGTACAGACACGCTTATTGGAACAGATACCATGCCAAGGACAATTCTTGGCACGCGAACAAAGAGTCAGGACAATGTAAACGTAAAAGATGGCTCTAGAAGTGTGAGAGTTCTATCTATAGCCATCTATGTTTTTGCATATAGTGGCTATAATTTTTCTAGAATGTTCTAATGCATAAATTAATTGCATTTGAGAATTTGTATAAAATAAAATACAACGTTTTTTTGTATTATTTATTTAATAACAAATTGTTTACATGACAATGAAATGTAATAATGATCCCATTATTTCCTTAATTTGTATTCCCCCCCCGATGAAAACAACAATATCGAAATTGGACGCTAGGAGGAGTCACGTGATTATTTTTCCTCAGCCGGTGAGTGACAGCTAGTCACGCTTTCTATTTGGAGCCACGCCCCCGATTCAGATTTAACCAATCGGAAAGCGCGAACGGAGGCCATGGCTGGTATAAATTCAGGGCGCGTCCCTTTATCTCCATTATCTGAATTTACAGCCAAATCCTGAACTTTATCTTTAAAACTAAACTTTAACATTGACCACAGTTTTATATAAATTACTGTACTATGGGAAAAGAAAGTATCTGGTTGCTGATCATCGGAATTTTTTTTATTTCATGCGAGTCTCTTTCCAATTCAACTGATACACCTGCTGCAGGTAAGTGAAGCTGTTATGCACTCCATTATATTGTCCTAAATAAGATGATCAGAAACATAAAAAATATACTACAAGCTATCTAACTGGATCTATTTTGAATATAAGACTTGAAACATGCACAAGTGTAATCAGTTTCAGTTTTGCAAATGAATGTAATAAACAGTCTATAACAAAAAGGCTAGAACTTTCACCAGATTCCTGGAATTTTTTATGGATTTCAATCTCACACATGACCGTACCTCGTAATACTTCATTTTTCCACTTACCATAACGCTTCACTATTATTATATCAGCTATTGTTAGACCTATTCGATCTTCAGCTCCAAAGTCGCAGCCCCACTGTTGTTTTTCTGAGGGTGATGCTTTTGTGGTGTTTTCTTCTGAGTCAAACAAGTTTAAGTACAAAGAACCCAAAGCAGAATCCATTCAGGACTGTAAGAGGCTTAATTAATCTCTGACCTAATTCCCAGGAAGCACAACACACAGGACTACTGACTACGGAAGCATCCAGTCCAAGTTCTCATTGCGAAATGCAGAGTTCCCAGACGAGGACCTGTGCTATCTTGTTCCGGGAATAAGAGAAACTATATCAGACTGCAGGTTTAAACTTGATGCGCAGACCTTTCTGGTGATCCACGGCTGGTCGGTGAGTTCAGCGTGCACAAATACTTGTGAAATTCCCTAATTCATATGTTTACATAACAATCAGTACACTATACACAGATCAGGCATAAGATTATGACCACCTGCCATATCGTGTGTCTGTCCGCCTTTTGCTGCCAAGACAGCTCTGACCCGTCATGCACTGTGCATACTGACAACTTTCTATCAGAACCAGCATTAACTTCTTCAGCAATTTGAGCAACAGTAGCTCAGACCACACAGGCCAGTCCTCTCTCCCCATGTACATCAATGAGCCTGTCACTGTTTCTTCCTTGGACCACTTTTGATAGATACTGACCACTGCAGACCGGGAACACCCCACAAGAGCTGCAGTTTTGGAGATGCTCTGATCCAGTCGTCTATCCGCCATCACAATTTGTCCCTTCGTCAAACTCACTCAAATCCTTACGCTTGCCCATTTTACCTGCTTCTAACACATCAACTTCCAGGACAAAATGTTCACTTGCTGCCTAATATATCCCACCCACTAACAGGTGCCATGATGAGGAGATCATCAGTGTTATACTCAGGCATAATGTTATGCCTGATCTGTGTATACCAATTGCTATTCATATTAATTTTAATGAAAGTGTGATAGCTGATCCTGATTAATCCTGAACATTTTTTGCATTACTGGTATAATTCTTGTAGGTTGCAGGACTGTTTGAAAGCTGGGTCGCTAAGCTGGTGTCTGCTTTGTTCGAGCGTGAGCCCAGTGCCAACGTCATTGTGGTGGACTGGCTGGACCGTGCCAGCCATCATTACCCCACCTCTGCTGAGAACACCAGAGTAGTGGGTGGGGATGTGGCCCAGTTCATCGACTGGTTAGAGGTACAAATTAGGAATGGTTTAATTCCCATTTTTAAAAAAAAATTACTGCTCACTCTATTTAATTATTTTACACTGCTTTTCTCTTTTTTTTCTATAAAGATTATCGGCTACCCACTTGAGAAGCTACATGTTTTGGGGTATAGTCTGGGTGCACATGTGGCAGGTGTGGCAGGAAACCTTGCCAACAACAAAGTCAACAGAATCACAGGTCAGGGGCATCAATTAAGCCATGTTTAAGCCCACACCCTACTCCTACTCTACTTTGCTTATAGACCCGGCAGACAAAGCAAGCATTTGTTTGGCTTTATTTTATATGTACTTCTCAGTATCTCATTTGTTTGGGATTAGTGACGAATTAAAAAAAGTTATCATATTGTATCTGCCTAAAATGTGCACATTCTCTATTTACTTATTATTATCCAACACAGAAAAGCATTGACTATAAAACATATAGGCATTTAATTTTCGATACTGTAAAACAATTCTTATAATATTGTTATTTATCGATTTGTGACGAATTTAAATTCGCCTTTTTACAACTTTAGGTTTTGACCCGGCTGGCCCGACCTTCGAGCATGCCGATAGACTGAACCGGCTCTCTCCTGATGATGCGAAATTTGTTGATGTCCTGCACACGAACACCAGAGGCAGCCCGGATCTCAGCATCGGCATCCAGAGGCCAGTGGGTCATGTGGACATCTACCCTAATGGTGGCACCTTCCAGCCTGGCTGCAGCCTGCAGAACGCCATGAGGATGATCGCTACGCACGGCTTGTACAGTAAGTCAGTTAGGTCCTGAGGAGTTTACTGCCATCAATCAATCTGAATATTAGAGCAACTTTATTAGCTGAGGTTTAATTTGTGGTTGTTTGTCTTACAGCATTTTACTGAGTAACTATAGTGAAGCTAATAGCATTAATAGCTCTGTGAAAATGAGTTAAGGCGATAAAATTACAAGAATTACAGGCTAATATTTTGATATTTAGTTTATCTACAATTACACTGTGTATCTGTGTAATTGTTTGAAATGAATTTGAACACTTTTTTTTTTCTCCAGAGTTGTGAAACATATCCAGAAACCATATGCTAAACATTGGGCTGTTGTCTGTTTCTTCCATGTCACGTTTTTGTTTATGAATAATCTTCAGAAATGGTCAAGAATACAGCAAGAATTGTTCACTGTCCTTTTTTACCTCAGGTTAAAAGATTAGCCGGTTAGCCAGCTAGCTAGTCATTTGCTAGCGTGAAATTTTCCATCCAGGGTTGTTTGTTGTCATGGTCAGAAATATTCTAGCAATGTGGATTGTATCTAAATGAAATCATGTTGTGTTAAGAGATGTTTTTGAAAGAATGTCCTCGCTAGCTAACTAGCTGCTTGACCTGAGGTAAAAAATACTTTACCACTGTGAATCATTTTAGTAGCTACATTTAGCCTAGTAGGAAGTGTACGTTGTTGTGTAAAACCACGGAATGTTGAAGCATTTTAGCTGAAACCGTCTGGGAATTTTAAGATTTAGGAACGTTCAGAAAGATTTATTTCCTCTGACGTCTGTGTTCCACCTGCGTTCTCGCCAGACATGGACCAGCTGGTGAAATGTTCTCATGAGCGCTCTGTGCACCTGTTCATCGACTCGCTGGTGAATCGGGATCAGCCGAGCCTGGCTTACCGCTGTAGCTCCAAAGAAGCCTTTTACAAAGGCCTGTGCCTCAGCTGCCGCAAGAACCGCTGCAACAAGCTAGGCTACAACGTCAACAAGGTCCGAACAGCCCGGAGCACCAGGATGTTCCTTAAGACGCGGGAGATGATGCCTTACAAAGGTATGCGCAAACATCCGTCCCAGAATTGATCAATTTTTTGCTAATATAATGTTTTGGTTTTTATTTATTTGTGCTTTTATTAACATACGTGGCTTTTTTGTCTCTCTAGTTTTCCATTACCAGATTAAAGCACATCTCTTTGGTCATAATCATTTGGCTTTGGACAACCAGCCTGTGAAAATATCTCTGTATGGAACTCATGATGAGAAGGTAGACATCGCGGTAGTCGTGTAAGTGCCACAAATTTCTCATTTTCCTTTTTACACAAGCACAATAGAGAGAGGAAATGGAACCGTCATTTTTGCGACATGAACATTTCCTGTGTTTTCCGTTACAGGCCGAGCATGATCACCAACACCACCGTCTCCTTCCTGGTGACCTCAGATGTAGATGTAGGAGATCTGCTGATGCTCAAGATCCAGTGGGAGAGCGATTCGTACCTGCCGAGCTTCTTCAGCACCAACCAGTTCCGGATTCGCAAAATGAGAATTAAATCTGGAGAGACGCAGGCCAAGTGAGTCAGTCATAGATGACAAAATGTCTTATCGTTTTTTGTTTTTGCTGCCAAATCAGCCCTGACATGTCGAGGCAAGGACTCCACTAGATTCCTGAAAGTGTGCTGTGGTATCTGGCACCAAGATGTTACCAGAAGATACTTTAAGTACTTAAAGGATACTTACAGGACTTAAAGTATACTTTTGATAGATACTGACCACTGCAGACCGGGAACACCCCACAAGAGCTGCAGTTTTGGAGATGCTCTGATCCAGTGGTCTATCCATCACAATTTGGTCCTTGTCAAACTCGCTCAAATCCTTACGCTTGTCCATTTTTCCTGCTTCTAACACATCAACTTTGAGGACAAATTGTTCACTTGCTGCCTAATATATCCCACCCACTAACAGGTGCCATGATGAGGAGATCATCAGTCTTATTCACTTCACCTCTCAGTGCTCATAATGTTATGGCTGATCCGTGTATATTATGTCTGAATCAGTATGAAGTTTACTCATTAACACAAATGTGGACAAAGACCGTCTATCTGACTTCCTATGAAGGAAAATTACGACCATGAATTCTGCTTTTTATTCTCAAACTTTAACTTAAATTGTGCCCCACCTTAAAAAAAACTTTAATTTCACTTAAAATAATTGATTTAAATTATTAAAGTTAAATTAAATATTTTATTAATATTCAATTAAATATTCGTTTCCATTGAAGGCTGGATATTTGATGTGTAATTTCGACTCGCTCCCTGGGAATTATATTTTATCAATATAAAACTCAGAAATGTAGAAATAAAATGTGGGACTTTGATTTCTAAATTATTTATTATTATACTAAATTATAGGTACACATCAAATATTTAGAGAAATTGAATGGAATGAACCTTTATGTATTAAGGAGCACTTTTATACCTTTATAAGAGGTTTATTTATTTATATGCTTCCTTCCAGACTGATTTTCAGACCCAAGGACATGGAATTTGGGAGCCTCGCTCAAGGCAGGGACGGTGTAATCTTTGTAAAATCCACCGACGTTCCCCAGAGCAGGAAAGAGGAGAGGTAAAGAAAACGGGATAAAAACTAATCCATTGAGAACAAGCTTGCACGAGGAACGAAACCTGAAATCTCGTTCTCGTTACCTGACTGTCGTTTACAATTTTTTCCAGGATGCATCGACTTAAAATGCACGGCAGCTTCTTCAAGCAGGATGGAAAAGAGATGGACTGGAAAGATCCGGAAACGCAAACATCGAACCCGGTGACGACAACCGCCGAGACGGTGACGCAGAGGTCCTGAGAGGTTTACAATCCAACTAAAGACTATGGAGATTTGATAACATCTCAAACAATAATAATAATAATAATAATAATAATAATAATAATAATAAACTGTAACCAGAATAAAAACTACTTGAAAGATGAATTCAATCTGGTTAAAAAAATGAAAATATTTTGTAAATAACGCTCTGACAGTTTGCTGTTACATATCTCATGTTCCGTATTAAATCTGTTGTATTAACACTGCTATTAAATTTGTACGTAACCCTCTGGTGCTCTATTTAACAAGTGCCGTGTATGTACACGTGTAGCCGAAATATCTGAGATATAGCCTTTTTAGATCCATGATTCAGTGCGACTTCACAGCTACCTCTGCCTAACATTCCAGTTGGGAATTCCGAACCGCTCGCTTTACTTCACACGTACTCGGAACACACGTTATATCCCATTAATTCCAGGAAAAGCGTGTATATTTTTTAATGTCTCTGTATTTAAATTTGAAATGTATAGTATATGTGTGTGTGTGGGTGTGTGTGTGTGTGTGTGTAATATGGCTGTAATATATATTTGTACTTCAAACAAACACATTAAAATGTATATTTTTAGTAAGTATATATAAACTTGGAATTCCGACTGTCCTTTCGTTCAGCACATTTAACCTATAGGTACATGGCAGTGATTCACATTGAACTCTCTCTCTCTCAATCAATCTCTCACTCTCTCTTTCTAGCTCTCTCTTTCTCACTATCTCTCTCTCTCTCTTTCTTTCTTTCTTTCTTTCTTTCTTTTTACCAGGTTGCAATGATGCCTTGGTGTTGGATATTTATTTAGACCTGAGTTGTATATAGTGTGTACTCTGAGTCATTTTAAGCAATTTGTATTTGTAAATGTATATTTCAATAAATAAATAAAAAAAACTTTATGTAATCTAAGTCTGTATATCATTTCCCAAGTTTTGAATTGGAGGATGTTATTAGGCAGCTATTACACTTGTTATAACAAATAACTGCTACACTACATTATAACCACAAACACAAACACATGCTTGCTTTTAGAGAACCCAAAAACACCCACTTGGCTGAGACTTTCATTCCAGTGTTTTGCGTGTGTGTGTGTGTGTGCATGTGTCCAAAGGAATGAATGGCTGAATGCGTCCTCTGTTTTGCATTGTGGACACTTGAGAATTTCACACGCCATGTGATTCTAATCGCTATGCATGCTGTCACTCCACAGGATGAATTGCACAGTGTGTGTGTGTGTATGTGTGTGTGTGCAGCTCTGTTGGAAAAAGTTCAGCAGTAGAGACGATGCCATGTTATGTTATGCACCAAAGTGTTGATTCAGGGCTTAGTGTTTATATAATGTAATCATATCTTTGGTTGGAGTTTGATAAGATGATAATATTTTGTTTGCATTTTTCTCTCTAATTTGGTCACCATACAACTCCAACCTGCCTGCCATATCTCTGTTACTATCAGATATCATGATCACTATCTATAAACAGTTGAGTTTCACAACACAGAAGCTGATGAGATTTAAAATAATGTCAAAACAGAAAAAACTTACCAGAAAATGGAGTTTGCTTCTGTTTTTGTTGTGTCCATATTCAGCCTTGAATGTCTTTGTGATGTCCCTCTCCACACTGGTGGTTAATACGAAGCTCATATGAAAGTAGACACTCAGAGATTTAAGAATTTGTAGTTTTACATAAGTATTTGTGTTTTTCTCTAGCCTACTAGGGACGATATCTTCATAGAAAAGAATATCATTCTTCCCTTCTTCCCTATCATTCTTCACCTTCATTTTGTCTTAGCTTCTACATCTTCAACCACTAAAATTCTGTGTAAGTATCCACAGAGGGAAAAACGCTCGTCTGACGTGTCTGAAAGCCAACAGAGTCCTGACTCATTTTTATATCAGACTTGTGAGTGGAGATCAAAATAATTCATTTGTTTATACTGAGTGAAAATGTCCCATAAGCCGAACACCAGCATACTCGTAAAAAGAAATACTGTTATTTCATTTGATTATTATGATAAATATTGTTTCATCAGATTTCATTATAAATAAAAAATTATTATTTTTATTATAAATAATGTTTTTTGTCAGATTTTATCATAAATGCTGTTATTTAATATGATTTTATTATAGATATTATTTAATCAGAATTTATTATAAATATTGTTATTTCATCAGATTTCATTATGAATAAAATATTATTACTTAATCAGATTTTGTCATAAAAATTATTTCATCAGATTTTTGTCATAAATATTATTTCATCAGAATTTATTATAAATATTTTTTTTATCAGATTTTATCATAAATAATGTTTTTTTTCCCCCCATTAGATACTGTTATTTGATCAGATTTAATATTTAACTAGATTTTATTATAAATATTATTTCATTAGATTATATCATAAATATTATTTCATCACATTTTATTATAAATTTTATGTCATCAGATTTTACCACAAATATTCTCATTTCACCAGGTTTGATCAAAAATGCTGTTATTTCATCAGATTGTATCTTAAATATTATTTCGTCAAATTTTATAATAAATATTTTTTCATCAGATTTTATTATAAATATTATGTCATCAAATTTGATCATAAATATTATATGATCAGATTTTATTATACATACTGCTATTTCATCAGATTTTTATCATAAATATTATTTCATCAGATTTCATTAGAAATAAAATATTATTTCATCAGATTGTATTATAAATATTATTTCATCAGATTTCATTATGAATAAAATATTATTACTTAATCAGATTTTGTCATAAAAATTATTTCATCAGATTTTTGTCATAAATATTATTTCATCAGAATTTATTATAAATATTATTTGATCAGATTTTATCATAAATAATGTTTTTTTTCCCCATCAGATCATGAATACTGTTATTTGATCAGATTTTATTATCGATAATATTTAACTAGATTTTATTATAAATATTATTTCATTAGATTATATCATAAATATTATTTCATCACATTTTATTATAAATTTTATTTCATCAGATTTTACCACAAATATTCTCATTTCACCAGGTTTGATTAAAAATGCTGTTATTTCATCAGATTGTATCTTAAATATTATTTCGTCAAATTTTATAATAAATCTTTTTTCATCAGATTTTATTATAAATATTTTTTTTTATTTCATTAGATTTTATTATAAATATTATGTCATCAAATTTGATCATAAATATTATATGATCAGATTTTATTATACATACTGCTATTTCATCAGATTTTTATCATAAATATTATTTCATCAGATTTCAATAGAAATAAAATATTATTATTTCATCAGATTTTATTATAAATATTATTTCATCAGATTTTATATAATTCTGTTATTTCTTCACATTTTCATAGGAATATTCATAGGAATTTGAACAGTAGAAAATATTAGCGTGTATTAAAATGAAAACCTCTCTGTTTTGAATGGTTTGAGTGACTTGTTTAAATGATTGAAGGCTCTCACAGGATCAGGTGTTGGAAAAAGTCTCTGTAGTCCAGCTGGACGTCCAGGATCATGCTTGGTGTCAATGTTCCAGTGTCTATTCCAGCCTTCAGCTACGTCATTCCATGCCATGCTAATCTCTGCAGCTCCTGTCTCACTCTCAGGCACTTTCCTCTGGTCAGCAGCTGGGTGAATATAGTGGTGGTGTGAGGGTTTTTTTTATATTTGGCACCTGCTGGAGATTTACCGGTTATGGAATGGCTGTGATGTGATAGTACGAGTATCAGTGACTTAAACACTTGTTTGTGTGTGTGTGTGTTTGTGTGTCATTCATGATTTCTAACTGGACAATTGAGTACGTCCACAGATTGTATTCATAAAGCTGCATGAACCCTTTAGAAGCCCTTTCTAACAGCTGACATAACCCTACATAGACCTTTATAAAGGCTTATTCCTGCAGGTGGTCATTTTGTCATCACATCACTGTCAAGAATGATTTTTGTTGACCATGAGAGTGCGCCTTTGAGTAGGTGAGAATTTTATACTAATGATCAAAACTCAAAAATATATATAGAACTGAATTATTACAGTGTTATAGCCTTGCCATAGGTATATATAAAAATCTCAGAAGCAGAAATATGAAATTAAATTAGCCTAAAAAGCAGAATATCTACATATACCCCAATCAAGCAAGACCGATTATCTCCTCATCATGGCACCTGTTAGTGGGTGGGATATATTAGGAAGCAAGTGACCATTTTGTCCTCAAAGTTGATGTGTTAGAAGCAGGAAAAATGGACAAGTGTAAGGATTTGAGCGAGTTTGACGAAGGACCAAATTGTGATGGCTAGACCACTGGATCAGAGCATCTCCAAAACTGCAGCTCTTGTGGGGTGTTCCCGGTCTGCAGTGGTCAGTATCTATGAAAAGTGGTCCAAGGAAGAAGAACAGTGGTGAACCAGCAGCAGGGTCATGGGCAGCCAAGGCTCATTGAAGCTGGTCCGTGTGATCCGATCCAACAGACGACCTACTGTTGCTCAAATTACTGAAGAAGTTAAAGCTGGTTCTGATAGAAAGGGGTCAGAATACACAGTGCATGACGGGTCAGGGCTGTTTTATTAGCAAAAGGGGGACCAAGACAATATTAGACAGGTAGTCATAATGTTATGCCTGGTCGGTGTAAATATATCTCTCTATATTGGAATGCTTGTCATGATGTCTGATGTTGGAATAAGATGAGTCAGTCTTTATGTCTTTATGTAATGAATAAAACACTTCTGCACATATTATTATAGGAAAATGATCAACAATGTGGTTGTGTGATGTATCCCAAACACCCATCCTAATAATCCCAAAGTGTTTTATTTCCCTCATACCACTGCAATTACACATTTTTAAAAAATCTCTTTCTATTTGTATCTGTTACCATAGAAACAATAATTTCTTATGAACCTGTGATTAGCATTACAGCATGAGTCGACACTCCGGTCACAGACTGAAAATGAAACACTTTCATGGACATGCTACAGTTTTGTTCATTGTGTCTATAACATTAATATATTTCTTGCACGACTCCTGGGCATGGTTTATCACGCCTGGATGATGGTGTCACTAATCCATCATCATCATCATCATCATGTCATGCACTGCTGCTATCAGACTGGCCTGCTATCGTTACTCCATCTCTCGTCTTCTCTCTTATCTCTGACTTTACCCAATGAGGACGTTATGAAACATGGTGAGAGGCAGACCAGTGCAGATCAGCGCAGTCTTAAGGCCTCAGACTGGAGGTCAGGTTGCACCACATGATGCTGCAAGAGATGAAAAATGATGAATGTATTTCTTTTTAGAGGATCTCACTGAGCAATCTGACCAAGTCTTACACCAGTGCTTCGTGTCACTTTACTTCATGTGAGGTGTTTAAGCCAAAAACTAAACAAATCCAGTCACTAAAATCAGCTTTTAATTTAATTGACTTGACTTGACTTGACTTGACTTGAATTGAATTGAATTGAATTGAATTGAATTGAATTGAATTGAATTTAATTTAATTTAATTTAATTTAATTTAATTTACAATTTTGGATAAAACAGACAATTATTGAGATAAAAAGATATTTTTCTATGTTTCTTTCTCCCCAAATATGCATTTCAGATTTAAATCCATAATAAATTATTCCATATTTCATTAAAAAAAGCATTTTTTCTTGAAATTTTAATGCTACATAATTTACATGAAGATATTTTAGGTCCTGTAATGATTATTTATTTATTTATTTATTTATTTATTTTTATTTGTTGGGATTTTGCTGGGTTTTTTTTAAATTATTATTAGTCATATTCTCTGATCTGTTGTTCATATGTCAGTGGAAATACACTGGAATCTACATCATTTCACATGATATTTTGTCCTCGTTACATTTTGTGTTCATGCATTTCACTGGGAACTGATTTCATTTTTTATCAAATAAATAGCTAAAATATCTAGAGACTGAATTTCAGCAGACTTGCCGTGAAAATCATCACAATGATTAATTAATTAAAAAAAAGAAACAGTTTTTAACCGATTGTTAGTCTGGATTGTGTCTGCAGTGGTGTGTAATAAGATGTAATTAATGGTTATAGCTGATGGATTGATGACCCAAACACATGTTGGGAAACAGGGACAGAACAGGAGCGGTCATTCCAGAGCCCTGAAAACAAGGGGAGAGGTCAGAGAGAGAGAGAGAGAGAGAGAGAGAGAGAGAGAGAATTGATTTTTAGTAATAGACTTACATACAAGTAATAAGTATAAATAATATAACTTTCATGGTTTCATGACAAAGGGGAACACCAATCGAGTGCACTCTTCCACTATCCCTTCATCTTCTAAACAACTTTTAAGGAGCTTTCTTCTGACCAAAACGAATGTGTCAGTCTTCAGACCCGAGCTGAGGCAGTGTATGAGATCTCATACAGCGATATATCGAACAGTAGACATTTACATCAGACATTTTTTAATAAAACAATTTCACTTTTCATATTTAATAAATCATAATATCTACACATTCATCTATATAAAGCTGCTGAAATGATATTTTTCCATTATTAATATATACTATATTCTATATATTTGGCTAAAGATAAAAAGAGAAGAATCAGGATATATTATGAAGATTAATACATGTGAATAAGTCTAAATTGTGTCAAAATTATTGGCACCCTTTGATGGAATCTGCAGAAGAATCATTTAAATCATTTATTTCTCTTTAAACATTTACCGAAATTATTTAGCCTTGCTTCTAAAATACAGCATAAACATTTGTGGATTTTAAAAAAAAATATTTTAAAATTAAATGAAAATAAAATACTTTTTTTTTTTTTACTATTTTTTAAAAACTTCATTTTTAGTTTTCCATTCCTTAAACAAAATAATTTTTAAAAATTCTCTCTTGATTTCCAAATAGTCTCCAGAAAAGTAGCTGATGCTTGGCCCTATATTTCATAACACAAGAAATAAATCTGCTCTGATTGCTGCACTGAGATGATGATTGAGAAACCACAGCTTTTCTGGGTGAAGTGAAGTGCAATCACACCGATAACGACCCGTATCTGTACTGTAGTACATGAATGTCTATATCTGTGCATGGAAGTCACACATACGCTCAGGTTTGCAGAACTTTTTGTAGAGCTCAGTTGATGTAGCTTGACATTTCGGGTGCGTCCACACATCAGTATCGCGTGTCAAGGTTGAGTGTGTCTATAAATCCCAGGCTCCATAAATACCCTTCTGACATCAGAGCCGTCGGTCTGTTTGAACAATGGCATGTAAAACGTATGCACGTGGACACAAGTCAGGCCGATCACATATTTCTGTAGGGATGAGGACAAACATGTGGTGCAGAGCTGCTTGAGATTTGTGGCTGTGTTTGTGCTTCTGAAAAACGGGTGGCATTTCAAAGATTTCTGGTTGTTATTAACAGATAAAACAATACATGTTGGACGTTTGGGGGACAAAGTTAGGGAGGCCAGATTAAGATGGTTTGGACATGTTCAGAGGAGGGAGAGTGAGTACATTGGTAGGAGAATGTTGGACATGGAGCTGCCAGGCAGGAGGCAAAGAGGAAGGCCAAAGAGGGGGTATATGGATGGAATAAATGAGGATATGAAGCTAGTGGGTGCAAGTGTTCAGGATGCAGAAGATAGGGATAGGTGGAGAGAGATGATTCGCTGTGGCCACCCCTGAAGGGAAAAGCCGAAAGAGGAGAAGAATTGTTGTTTTGTTCATCTGAACATGATGTACCAGGACACCAGAGCAAGATTAAGTATTTCTCTATGCAAATGTGAGAATGGTGTCAGAGGAATGAGTACGTTAATGAAAGAATGTGTGTGTGCATTGTTAATAAGCAAATGCATACAGTATACAAGCCAGGGATGTCAGGAAGACATGAAAGAATTTTTTTTTAAATGAACATCAAGTGACATCTAATGGTGAGAGCGAACATGACATACACTATGTTACCAAAAGTTTTGGGACACTCCTCCAAATCATCGAATTTAGGTGTTTTTCAGGGGTTAGGCTTAGTTCCTTTGTTCCAATGAACGGAATTCTTAATCATTCAGCATACCAAGACATTTTGGACAATTTCATGCTCCCAACTTGGTGGGAACAGTTTGGGGATGACCCCTTCCTGTTCCAACATGACTGCACACCAGTTCACAAAGGAAGGTCCATAAAGACATGGATGAGTGAGTTTGGTGTGGAGGAACTTGACTGGCCTGCACAGGGTTCTGACCTCAACCTGATAGAACACCTTTGGGATGATTTAGAGCAGAGACTGTGAGCCAGGCCAAAACTGGGACGTCCTCCTTTACATGCACATGAATTTAATGTGGCCCGCCTTTTGAAGCTATAACAGTTTTAACTCTTCTGGGAAGGCTTTCCACAAGGTTTAGGAGTGTGTTTATGGGAATCTTTGACCATTCCTCTAGCAGCGCATTTGTGAGGTCAGGCACTGATGTTAGATGAAGACCTGGCTCACAGTCTCCACTCTAATTCATCCTTCTATCAGGTTTAGTTCAGGACTCTGTGAAGTTCCTCCACACCAAACTCACTCATCCATGTCTTTATGGACCTTGCTTTGTGCACTGGTGTGCAGTCATGTTGGAACAGGAAGGGGTCATCCCCAAACTGTTTGAAATTGTCCAAAATGTCTTGGTATGAAGCTGAAGCATTGACAGTTCCTTTCACTGGAACTAAGAGGCCAAGATCAACCTCTGAAACCGAACACCTGAATTCGATGATTTAGAGGGGTGTCCCAAAACTTTTGGCCATATAGTGTAACCATTGAGTTATGAGTTGGAGCTAAGTAATTTATTTTGAGGATGCTCCTTACACAGATTTCTGTATGTTATATCTAAAATTAACAATATAGAATAGAGTAGAATTTGTGCATCAAATCTGCTAATTTTATTATGATTATAATCCGTATTTTAATAATAGTTGCTGTGCGCCTCCAGTGCGACAGGGGGCGCTACACAAACACTGCGTCGTTGCTCTAACACTCCACCGCAAAAAAAATAAAAATCCGTATTTGTCACTGATGCCGTCATTTCTTTAACGTTTATTAAAAACTCAGGACTGACCACTGTAGGATTGTTTGGACTTTTTAAAACCGCCCGCTTCGTCTTGAAGCGCTCTCTAAACATCCGAAATGTCAGCCAGCGCCGTTTATGTCTTAGATCTGAAAGGCAAGGTAAGATAACGGGAACCTCTCCCTGGCTAATGCTAACCCTAGTCTGATTAGTTCAGTCACTCATTGCTAGCCTGTTCTTTCCACCTGTATTTGTGATATCCCGCCTTTTTCCCCATACGATTGGTTTATCCTTCGTTCGCACGCTCGCTCGACCAATCACATAGCTGCGTTAATACAAAAACGATCCAAGCCAGACCAATCCCAGCGAAGGATACGGAATGTATGATGGAGCGGAAAACGGGTGGGAAAGAAGAGAAACCGTATTCCGTTTGAGATTCTGTGAAAAAAGAAGTTATTTTGAGCCTTTAGACACTTTATGATTTTTAACCCATTTATTTCTGTCACTTTGCAGCGATCACACACGGTGTTTCCCAAACGCTAGCTAACTGTTCATGCCAGCTAGCAAACGTTAGCTTGTTTATTTAGCTGAGCCGCTGCCAAGTCATCCCTTATAACAGTGCTGACCTGGCGTTTACTTCAACGTCTTATATTTATTTAAAGCTACTAAATATTTATTTTCCCTTCCTTGGATGAACTGTACGTTTCGATAAAATTAATTTTAGGTTTAAAACAAAAGGTGCATATTCTGTACAACATCCCTACATTTTAATACATACCGTGTTAGGCTACCGGACTTGACTGGGTGCGCGTGCCTTAACGCGAAGTAGCTCGTGATTAGCTTAAAAATAGACATTTTAGTCTTAAAAATGTATTTTAAAGACTTTTCTTCCATTCACAAAGCATTTAAAAAACTCATCTTCTTTTAAAGCCAAGTTAGAAAATATTCCTAAATCCTAAATGTCTCTCTAACTAATGGAATTTGACAGACTTTAAAAAAATAAGTCAGAGTTGCCGATTTATTTAATGAGTTTATTCTAATGCTTAACTTGTGTCTCTCTGTGTCTCTCTCTCTGTTGCTGTTTCATATTCTCTCTCTATCTGTGTGTGTGTCTCTCTGTCGCTGTTTCATATTCTCTCTCTCTCTCTCTCTCTCTCTCTCTCTCTCTCTCTCTCTCTCTGTGTGTGTCTCTCTCTGTTGCTGTTTCATATTCTCTCTCTATCTCTGTGTGTGTGTGTCTCTCTCTGTCGCTGTTTCATATTCTCTCTGTCGCTGTTTCATATTCTCTCTCTCTCTCTGTGTCTGTGTGTCTCTCTCTCTCTCTCTCTCTCTCTGTGTGTGTGTCTGTCTCTCTCTCTCTCTGTGTGTCTGTCTCTCTCTCTGTCTCTCTGCGTGTGTCTCTGTCTCTGTCACTGTTTCATTCTCTCTCTCTCTCTCTCTCTCTCTCTCTCTCTGTGTGTGTGT
Source organism: Hemibagrus wyckioides (assembly GCF_019097595.1). NCBI lineage: Eukaryota > Metazoa > Chordata > Actinopteri > Siluriformes > Bagridae > Hemibagrus > Hemibagrus wyckioides. The sequence continues at coordinate 16,860,142 of NC_080729.1, read as the reverse complement.
CTCTCTGTCTCTGTCCCCATCTCTGTCCCCGCTCCTCTCTCTCTCTGTCTGTGTGCGCTTGTATGTCTCTGTGTGTGTGTCTCTCTGTCTCGTGCCTGTGTTTCTACCCGCGTGTGTCTTCGCTAGGTCCTGATTTGCCGTAACTACCGCGGCGATGTGGACATGTCTGAGATCGAGCACTTCATGACCCTGCTGATGGATAAGGAGGAGGAAGGCACTCTGTCTCCCATCCTGGCGCATGGAGGTGTGCGCTTCATGTGGATCAAACACAACAATCTGTACCGTATCCTTCTGTCTCTCAGGACACACCTCATCTCTCTGTGTGTTAGAGCACACAGCATCCAGGCCACATGACATCAGTCTGGTTGAACAGGGAATGCAGGTTAATGGAGAACAAGCTAACAACAGCGATAGAGTTAACCATGCAAAGAGTAACATGGTGCTGCAACTAATCCCCAAGACGAGTTAGTTCCTGTTCTTACTTACAGCTCATAGTTGTAACTTCCCGTTTGCGTTAACGACGTGTGTCGATCGTCCGTCCTTTCTGACCTCGTAGCTTCCTTTAACTCCGCCTTCTAGTTGTTGCCACGTCTAAGAAGAATGCCTGCGTCTCCTTGGTGTTCTCTTTCCTGTATAAAATTGTGCAGGTACGTGTATAGTGTGTGTATAGTGTGTGTGTGTGTGTATAGTAGTGTATTAAGATATGTTGTGTAGATATAATAGCGTGTTTTGTGTAACTGTGTGTATATAATAACGTGTTTTGTGTAACTGTGTGTATATAATAACGTGTTTTGTGTAACTGTGTGTATATAATGTGTTTTGTGTAACTGTGTGTATATAATAATAAGGTTTTGTGTAACCTTGGTCAGGTTTTCTCGGAGTATTTTAAGGAGCTGGAGGAGGAGAGCATCCGAGATAACTTCGTCATCATTTACGAGCTGCTGGACGAGCTGATGGATTTCGGTTACCCTCAGACGACGGACAGCAAAATCCTGCAGGAGTCAGTATCGCCTCGTACATCACGCGCTCTTTAGCCGCAGTTTATATCGGGTTAATGCGTTACAGATGTTCTTATCTAAGAGCAAGAAGTCTCTATTTATCCCCTGACCCTCTTTGGTGCCCTTTTGTTTTATTTTATTTTATTGTGATTCGATAGTCTTGGATGTTGAAGTTATATTTGTCGTGTTAATGTCTGGGTTTGTGTGTGTC
>NC_080729.1:16806433-16853933 GCF_019097595.1 Hemibagrus wyckioides | reverse complement strand
TCTCTCTCATGTTTCTTTTTTATGCAGTAATATATCGTCTCTCTCTCGTCTCTTTTTTATGCAGTAATATAGTCTCTCTCTCTCGTCTCTTTTTTATGCAGTAATATAGTCTCTCTCTCTCTCTCTCTCTCTCTCTCTTTTATGCAGTAATATATAGTCTCTCTCTCTCTCTCTCTCTCTCTCTCTCTCTCTCTCTCATGTCTCTTTTTTATGCAGTAATATACAGGGGTTGGACAATGAAACTGAAACGCCTGGTTTTAGACCACAATAATTCATTAGTATGGTGTAGGGCCTCCTTTTGCAGCCAATACAGCATCAGTTCGTCTTGGGAATGACAGATACATGTCCTGCACAGTGGCCAGAGGGATTTTGAGCCATTCTTCTTGCAGAATAGTGGCCAGGTCACTACGTGATGCTGGTGGAGGAAAACGTTTCCTGACTCACTCCTCCAAACACCCCAAAGTGGCTCAATAATATTTAGATCTGGTGACTGTGCAGGCCATGGGAGATGTTCAACTTCATTTTCTTGTTCATCAAACCACTCTGTCACCAGTCTTGCTGTGTGTATTGGTGCATTATCATCCTGATGCACGGCACCGCCTTCAGGATACAATGTTTGAACCATTGGGTGCACATGGTCCTCCAGAATGGTTCGGTAGTCCTTGGCAGTGACGCGCCCATCTAGCACAAGTATTGGGCCTAGGGAATACCATGATATTGCAGCCCAAACCATCACTGATCCACCCCCATGCTTCACTGTGGGCATGCAACAGTCTGGGTGGTATGCTTCTTTGGGGCTTCTCCACACCGTAACTCTCCCGGATGTGGGAAAGACAGTGAAGGTGGACTCATCAGAGAATACATGTTTCACATTGTCCACAGCCCAAGATTTTTGCTGCTGGCACCATTGAAACCGACGTTTGGCATTGGCACGAGTGACCAAAGGTTTGGCTATAGCAGCCCGGCCATGTACATTGACCCTGTGGAGCTCCCGACGGACAGTTTTGGTGGAAACAGGAGAGTTGAGGTGCACATTTAATTCTGCAGTGAGTTGGGCAGCTGTGGTTTTATGTTTTTTGAATACAATCCGGGTCAGCACCCGGACATCCCTTTCAGACAGCTTCCTCTTGCGTCCACAGTTACTCCTGTTGGATGTGGTTCGTCCTTCTTGGTGGTATGCTGACATTACCCTGGATACCGTGGCTCTTGATACATCACAAAGACTTGCTGTCTTAGTCACAGATGCGCCAGCGAGACGTGCACCAACAATTTGTCCTCTTTTGAACTCTGATATGTCGCCCATAATGTTGTGTGCATTGCAATATTTTAAGCAAAACTGTGCTGTTACTCTGCTAATTAAACCTTCACACTCTGCTCTTACTGGTGGAATGTGCAATCAATGAAGATTGGCCACCAGGCTGGTCAAATTTAGCCATGAAACCTCCAGCACTAAATTGGCCAGTGTTTCAGTTTCATTGTCCAACCCCTGTATATAGTCTCTCTCTCGTCTCTTTTTTATGCAGTAATATATAGTCTCTCTCTCTCTCTCTCTCTCTCTCTCTCTCTTTCATGTCTCTCTTTTGTGCTGTAATATATATTTCTCTCTCTCTTTTGTATGCAGTAATATATAGTCTCTCTCTCTCTTTCATGTCTCTCTTTTGTGCTGTAATATATAGTCTCTCTCTCTCTCTTTTGTATGCAGTAATATATAGTCTCTCTCTCTTTCATGTCTCTCTTTTGTGCTGTAATATATAGTCTCTCTCTCTCTCTCTCTCTCTCTCTCTCTCTTTTTTATGCAGTAATATATAGTCTCTCTCTCTTTCATGTCTCTTTTGTATGCAGTAATATATAGTCTCTCTCTCTCTGTCTCTTTTGTATGCAGTAATATATAGTCTCTCTCTCTCTCTCTTTCATGTCTCTTTTTTTATGCAGTAATATATAGTCTCTCTCTCTCGTCTCTTTTTTGTGCAGTAATATATAGTCTCTCTCTCTCTCTCTTTCATGTCTCTTTTTTATGCAGTAATATATAGTCTCTCTCTCTCTCTCTCTTTCATGTCTCTTTTTTATGCAGTAATATAGTCTCTCTCTCTCTCTCGTGTCTCTTTTTTTATGCAGTAATATATAGTCTCTTTCATGTCTTTTTTTATGCAGTAATATATAGTCTCTCTCTCTCGTCTCTTTTTTATGCAGTAATATATAGTCTCTCTCTCGTGTCTCTTTTTTGTGCAGTAATATATAGTCTCTCTCTCTCTCTCTCTTTCATGTCTCTTTTTTATGCAGTAATATATAGTCTCTCTCTCTCTCTCTCTCTTTCTCTGTCTCTTTTGTATGCAGTAATATATAGTCTCTCTCTCTCTCTCTCTCTCTTTCTCTGTCTCTTTTGTATGCAGTAATATATAGTCTCTCTCTCTCTTTCATGTCTCTCTTGTGCTGTAATATATAGTCTCTCTTTTGTATGCAGTAATATATAGTCTCTCTCTCTCTCTCTCTTTTGTATGCAGTAATATATAGTCTCTCTCTCTCTCTCTCTCTCTCTCTGTCTCTTTTGTATGCAGTAATATATAGTCTCTCTCTCTCTCTTTCATGTCTCTCTTTTGTGCTGTAATATATAGTCTCTCTCTCTCTCTCTCTCTCTCGTGTCTCTTTTTTATGCAGTAATATATAGTCTCTCTCTCTCTTTCATGTCTCTTTTTTATGCAATAATATATAGTCTCTCTCTCTTTCATGTCTCTTTTTTATGCAGTAATATATAGTCTCTCTCTCTCTTTCATGTCTCTTTTTTATGCAGTAATATATAGTCTCTCTCTCGCTCTCTCTTTTGTGCTGTAATATATAGTCTCTCTCTCTCTCTCTCTCTCTCTCTGTCTCTTTTGTATGCAGTAATATATAGTCTCTCTCTCTTTCATGTCTCTCTTTTGTGCTGTAATATATAGTCTCTCTCTCTCTCTCGTGTCTCTTTTGTATGCAGTAATATATAGTCTCTCTCTCTCTCGCTCTCTCTCTGTCTCTTTTGTATGCAGTAATATATAGTCTCTCTCTCTCGTGTCTTTTTTATGCAGTAATATATAGTCTCTCTCTCACGTGTCTCTTTTTATGCAGTAATATATAGTCTCTCTCTCTCTCTCTCTCTCTCTCTCTCTCTCTTTTGTATGCAGTAATATATAGTCTCTCTCTCTCTCTTCATGTCTTTTTTTTATGCAGTAATATATAGTCTCTCTCTTTCATGTCTCTCTTTTGTGCTGTAATATATAGTCTCTCTCTCTCTCTCTCTCTCTCTCTCTCTCTCTCGTCTCTTTTTTATGCAGTAATATATAGTCTCTCTCTCGTGTCTCTTTTTTGTGCAGTAATATATAGTCTCTCTCTCTCTCTCTCTCTCTCTCTGTCTCTTTTTTATGCAGTAATATATAGTCTCTCTCTCTTTGTCTCTTTTGTATGCAGTAATATATAGTCTCTCTCTCTTTCATGTCTCTCTTTTGTGCTGTAATATATAGTCTCTCTCTCTCTTTCATGTCTCTTTTTTATGCAGTAATATATAGTCTCTCTCTCTCTCTCTCTCTCTCTCTCTCTCTCTCTCTCTTTTGTATGCAGTAATATATAGTCTCTCTCTCTCTCGTGTCTCTTTTTTATGCAGTAATATATAGTCTCTCTCTCTCTTTCATGTCTCTTTTTTATGCAGTAATATATAGTCTCTCTCTCTCTCTCTCTCTCTCTCTCTCTCTCTCTCTCTCTTTTGTGCTGTAATATATAGTCTCTCTCTCTCTCGTGTCTCTTTTTTATGCAGTAATATATAGTCTCTCTCTCTCTCGTGTCTCTTTTTTATGCAGTAATATATAGTCTCTCTCTCTTTCATGTCTCTTTTTTATGCAGTAATATATAGTCTCTCTCTCTCTCGCTCTCTCTCTCTTTTGTGCTGTAATATATAGTCTCTCTCTCTCTCGTGTCTCTTGTATGCAGTAATATATAGTCTCTCTCTCTCTCGCTCTCTCTCTCTTTTGTGCTGTAATATATAGTCTCTCTCTCTCTCATGTCTCTTTTGTATGCAGTAATATATAGTCTCTCTCTCTCTCTCTCTCTCTCTCTCTCTCTCTTTTGTATGCAGTAATATATAGTCTCTCTCTCTCTCTTTCATGTCTCTCTTTTGTGCTGTAATATATAGTCTCTCTCTCTCTCTTTCATGTCTCTCTTTTGTGCTGTAATATATAGTCTCTCTCTCTCTCGCTCTCTCTGTCTCTTTTGTATGCAGTAATATATAGTCTCTCTCTCTCGTGTCTTTTTTATGCAGTAATATATAGTCTCTCTCTCTCTCTCGTGTCTCTTTTTTATGCAGTAATATATAGTCTCTCTCTTGTGCTGTAATATATAGTCTCTCTCTCTCTCTCTCTCTCTCTCTCTCATGTCTCTCTTTTATGCAGTAATATATAGTCTCTCTCTCTCTCTCTCTCTCTCTCTCATGTCTCTCTTTTATGCAGTAATATATAGTCTCTCTCTCTCTCTCTCTCTCTCTCATGTCTCTCTTTTATGCAGTAATATATAGTCTCTCTCTCTCTCTCGTGTCTTTTTTATGCAGTAATATATAGTCTCTCTCTTGTGCTGTAATATATAGTCTCTCTCTCTCTCTCTCTCTCTCTCTCTCTCATGTCTCTCTTTTATGCAGTAATATATAGTCTCTCTCTCTCTCTCTCTCTCTCTCTCTCATGTCTCTCTTTTATGCAGTAATATATAGTCTCTCTCTCTCTCTCGTGTCTCTTTTTTATGCAGTAATATATAGTCTCTCTCTTGTGCTGTAATATATAGTCTCTCTCTCTCTCTCTCTCTCTCTCTCTCTCATGTCTCTCTTTTATGCAGTAATATATAGTCTCTCTCTCTCTCTCTCTCTCTCTCTCTCTCATGTCTCTCTTTTATGCAGTAATATATAGTCTCTCTCTCTCTCTCATGTCTCTCTTTTATGCAGTAATATATAGTCTCTCTCTCTCTCTCTCATGTCTCTCTTTTATGCAGTAATATATAGTCTCTCTCTTGTGCTGTAATATATAGTCTCTCTCTCTCATGTCTCTCTTTTATGCAGTAATATATAGTCTCTCTCTCTCTCTCTCATGTCTCTCTTTTATGCAGTAATATATAGTCTCTCTCTCTTTCATGTCTCTCTCTTGTGCTGTAATATATAGTCTCTCTCTCTGACACACACACACACACACACACCCCAATGTGACACCACCTGTTGACCTTATGATGACCTCTGTTCTGTCTAGGTGAAGCCCCTGATCTGGATTGAGTCTGTGATTGAGAAACATTCACACAGCAGAATCGAGTACATGATAAAGGTCAGAACTGAGGTCTTTTTGTATTAATACCATTTCCTTTTATTTCTCTCTCACCTGAGAAGACAGAGACCTGTTGTCCATCTCGTGCATCTGGCTACGGTTTATAGATGCTCATGTTTCCTCTGCTACTCCTAGGCTGTAGAATTAATAGTAATAAATGATTACACTCATGTTACTAGACTTGGCAGACTGCTTGAAACTGTTCTCTGTATTCTATACCTCAGCAAACGCTCTCCAGATGAATTCTAGCATTCGAGGATGAAATGTAATATCCAGTCTAATCCAGGTTCTGGTGTTTCAGGCCAAATCGCAATTTAAACGCCGATCTACAGCCAATAACGTGGAGATCCATATCCCAGTGCCCACGGACGCAGACTCGCCCAAGTTTAAGACCACTGTGGGGAGCGTGAAGTGGGTCCCAGAGAACAGCGAGATCGTCTGGTCCATTAAATCTTTCCCTGTATGTACACGAGTGCTCTCTCTCACTCTCACACACACACACACACACACACAAAACTGTACACATTAGTCAGTGTTTTTATAAATAGGTGATTTTCTGTAGACCGTGTAACAAGCTAAACAAATAAAATATTATTGTTTTAAAGTGGATTTACTTTCTCTCTCTCTCTCTGTCTGTCTCTGTTTCTCTGTCTCTCTCTTTCTCTGTCTGTCTCTCTCTCTGTCTCACTCTCTCGGCCTCTGTCTCTCTCTCACAATCTCTCTCTTTCTCTGTCTCTCTCTCGTGCTGTCTGTCTCTCTCATTCTCTCTGTCTCTGTCTCTCTCTCACAGGGAGGTAAGGAATATCTGATGAGAGCACACTTTGGCCTGCCTAGCGTGGAAGCTGAGGATAAAGAAGGAAAGCCACCGATCAGTGTTAAATTTGAGATCCCCTACTTCACCACCTCTGGAATTCAGGTATGAGAGTGTGTGTTTGTTTTGTGTTCGTCTTGAGTGTGTGTTAGTCTTGACGAACAGAATCCCTAATCCCAAATCTGCTGAGTCAGAAATCCCAGATTTGCCCAGAGATAAATCCACCTGATCCCAAATCTGCCCAAATTTACCCATTCTTAAATATCTTATGGTAATTGGTTAAATGTCATATTCAAGGTGTTTTTACCTAGACACTTAAGACCCTGGTGAACTTGTGATTCCATTTAGAAACACAAGATGGCAGTAGAGCTGTTCTCCATATCTCTGCTCTCTACCCAAGGCTGCATCCCAGCACTGCATCTCAGCCTCTTTCAGCCCAGGAATCGACAGTCTTTAAAGACATTTCATTTTATAAATGCTGTAATGAGTAGAAGAACCACAAATATGGAATGATTTAAGCGTGTTTACTGCACATCTGTTCGGTGTGTAATCATCTACACCATATTTCATTAGGGCTGGTGAAAGGAGATTCAGCGCTGTAACAAGTAAAGTGATGCTTCATTTAGTTATTAGGCATGTCCTTGATTTCTTCAGATTGGTTTATTTCTTATATAAGTGAAGAATGGACCCGAAAAAGAACAAGAAGCAAAAGCAATCTGCCTGTCAAACAGCTCTGGCTCTGAAATTGTGACTTTAATGGTTTACACTGCGTGTGCCTCTAGGTGGCAGAGTGACCCAGCTTCTCTTCTCAGAGACGTTTGTGCTTTGATTGATTTAACTTAACAGCCTCGAATCTCGAGTTAGATCACATTGTAGGACCAGTTGGACCAGTCAGTATTTATAATTAGCCTCAGAGGTCATGCTTATGAAATGAAAACTGAGTTACATAAAATGGCATACTGATAGGAATACTGTGCTTTAATGTGTCAGAACATGGAATTTACATTTGTGTTGAATTTTAGTGACCAGCCCTGTACTTTGGTTTGTGCTGTTACAGGAAAATAATCTAAACCTAAATCTCATTACTTCCCTTTCTCATGAAGTGTATTCCTCTTAGTTCACCGATCTGGCATAACATTATGAGCACTGACAGGTGAAGTGAATAAGACTGATGATCTCCTCATCATGGCACCTGTTAGTGGGTGGGATATATTAGTGAACATTTTGTCCTCAAAGTTGATGTGTTAGAAGCTGTGAGTTTGACGAAAGGCCAAATTGTGATGGCTAGACGACTGGATCAGAGCATCTCCAAAACTGCAGCTCTTGTGGGGTGTTCCCGGGCTGCAGTGGTCAGTATCTATCAAAAGTGGTCCAAAGAAGGAACAGTGGTGAACCAGAGACAGGGTCATGGGCGGCCAAAGCTCATTGAGGCACATAAGGAGCGAAGGCCGGCCCGTGTGATCCGATCCAACAGACGAGCTACTGTTGCTCAAATTGCTGAAGATGTTAATGCTGGTTCTGATAGAAAGGTGTCAGAATACACAGTGCATGATGGGTATGGACTGTTTTGGCAGCAGAAGGGGAACCAACACGATATTAGACAGGTGGTCATAATGTTATGCCTGATCAGTGTATTTCGATTAAAGCACAACAAATCCTACATTTAATCCCTTTATAGTTTTTTTTTTTTTTTCTAGTATCTATTAATGTTCTGCTGTTAGATTCTGTTGTGACTAATGTAATAGCAGCTATAAACAGTCCTACACTCGTTGTTACCTCTCATTTGAAGTTAATAAGATGAAGAAATGCAGCTTGTCACATTACTGAGAAAGCACACAGCCGCCTCCTTGTCTATAAATTGCAGCTTTTGTCTCTGACTGTTAGTGTTGACAAACAGGACTGGAAGTAAGCAGTCAAACAGTAGGGGGCGTGCTGTTGTAGAAAAATAAATTAGTGAGCGGGCGCTGAGATCCTAATCCTGAAGTCTTGTACCACAGCACTCTGCTAAGTTAGGACGATTCGTCGAACATGCCAGGACACAAACTGACACTGGAGACTCCTTCCAAAAAGGTTAAATGAACAGAAATCCTCACCCTATTGACATCATGTCCAATCCGTTGCTATGGGGCATCGATCATAGACGTCAGTGTGTAACTGGTTACCATAGGAACAGTGGCAAAGCTCCTGTTATAGAAAATTAAATCAACGTACTGATCAATCATGATGACGCATGGAACAGTGCAGAGGTGTATCTCTATAAATAGCTTCACATATATATGAGTGTGGGAATTTTAGTGTCTAGATTGTGATTTTTAGAGTCCGTGACAACGGCTTGTTTTTGTTAAGATGATGGATGATAACTTGACTTTAAAATATCAGCTTGGCTCCTGCGTTTACTGCATTCAGAGAAGCCGCACATGCTGACACTTTGAGTCACAAATCAGGGAGAGGTCGAGTCTTTGACTCATTGTCTGTGCGCCTAGTAAGTAGTTTTATGTGGAGTGTATCACGTTAAGATTTCGTTCCCATGCACTTGCAGTGAAGTTTGCCTGTAGGTGACGCATCGCATGTTTCATGTTCTGAGCAGATTAATTCATTTGAAGCTACTCTGTTTCTGCAGCGGAAGATAAGAAAACGTGTGAAAGTGACATTACCTGGGCCGTGTGTTTTCATGACTCCTTTCACAACACTGTTAGATTCTCGATTCTGATTGGTTAGATGGTGTCGATTAGTTCCATAACAGCAGCTATGGGGATAGTTTGCTGTAATTCACACCACAGGTTTACACCTGTAAAATAACATTATGAGCAGTGAGAGGTGAAGTGAATAATGCTGATTATCTCCTTATCATGGCACCTGTTAGTGGGTGGGATATATTATGCAGCAAGTGATGTGTTAGAATTAGGAAATATGGGCTAAGCGTGAGCGAGTTTGATGAAGGGGCAAATTCGAATTTGATGGAGGGATCAGAGCATCTCCAAAACTGCAGCTGTTGTGGGGTGTTCCCAGTCTGCAGTGGTCAGTATCTATCAAAAGTGGTCCAAGGAAGGAACAGTGGTGAACCGGCGACAGGGTCATGGACGGCCAAGGCTCACTGATGCACGTGGAGAGCGAAGGCCGGCCCATGTGATCCTCTTTCAAGCCAAAATGCTTCAGGAATGCTTTGATGAGTAGTACAACGAATTTGACTTGACTTGGCCTCCAGACCTCAATCCAATCAAGCGTCTGTGATGTACTGGACACACAAGTCCGATCCACGGAGGCCCCACCTCGCAACTTGCAGGATCTGCTGCTAACATCTTAGTGCCAGATACCACAGCACACCTTCAGGGATGTAGTGAAGTCCATGCCTTGACTGGTCAGGGCTGTTTTGGCATGAATGGAGACCAACACAATTTTAGGAAGGTGGTTATATTGTTATGCCTGATCGGTGCATATTAATGCCCTTGTTCAGAAATACCACGCAGATACATAACCCGAGCATATAATCGATGGCCATGGCAAAGACTTAAGAGCAAGCAGCTTTTCATGCTGCACAGAAAACAGCTGCTGATCTGAACATACAGAGAGGGGAAATAAAGAGAGACTGGTGCTTGAGCAACTGTTTATAGCTGATTTAATGCTTAAAAAGAACAAAATTGCAAATGTCCAACAAATAAACGCAACTTAAAACGGATAAGAAGGATAAAATCTCTCTATGTCGGGTATATCAATCTTTGAGCATGTTCCTAGACCAGCATTACACCATCATGTTGTATTCTGTTTGTAGATTAGTAACAGATTTGCTTTTTAAATATAGAGTAGAGATAGGGATGCGTTTACACGTGTGTGTATATAATCTGGACATTTTCATTTAAAATCCGGTTTAAATCTCGGTTGCATTTACACTAAATATACCGTAGTCCCTATCTCTAAAGCATACGATCTTTTATAAATGACGTCTTTCTCTCTAATTGCTCCTCAGGCCAGCTGTTTCTCTGTTTATTTTCTTAGCAAATGATTACAACACAAATGCAGCTGTATTTTGCCTAAGCAGAGTCTCCTGGAAAGTTTATGAGGTATTACCAGGGCGGTGTTTCCGTAAAAAATCTCCATTCCACCTGTCCACCTCTTTCTGCCAGACGAGACACAGCTACAAAGAAAGTGTTTAAGGTCTGTAGCGGTCAGATTAGCCGAATGAAATCTGGATTCTGAGCTTAAAGGGTCCTAAAGACTGCTGCTTGGATTTTAATGTATAATATAATATGTGTATGCTAAGTGTAAGGCATGACCACTGATCATTAAGGAATGAAGTGTGTGTGTGTGAAAGTTTGGCTGAACTCTGGGTGCCCTGCTTCGCTCTATAGAGTTCAGCGTGATGGTCTTAAAGGAGCCGTACAATCTGCTCCCGACGCTCCTCCGCTCCACGGCCAATACGATTAGTGCTGATTTTATATGATTTTGAAAGGGAGTGAATGAATTGGGGAAGCAGAGGAGATTTCCTCTCTTTTGTGGATTAAGTTGTATTAAGCATCCCACACGGAACCCAAAGTCGCTAAACCTCTCGTTTAACTCGATTTCCCCCCCCCTCCTCGACGCGCAGGATTATGAGGAAAGAATCAGTCATTTCTCAAATCGAATTAAATAGTTAACTTATGTGAGATTTCCTCTTGCTAATTTCTCTCGTTTTTATGTACGCCTGTTTTTTCCTCATTACAGCCTCGAGGCAGCTTTACGCTTTGATCAGATTTTCTTTGTAAGGCAACAGACTCGTACAAATGGACGAACTGATCCCATTTTTTTGTGTCTTGGTGTAATACCGTTTGTCTGATCTCCGGGTATCAGCATCCTCGTAGTCCTCTTGCTCGCTCTTTGTGACTAGATTGTGGGAAATCATCACTGTGATGAGTCCCTGATTCACGGGAATGTGTGGTGTGTTAGTCAACATCACACGAGTTCACAAATAATACACATGTTGTAATGGAATAATAATTTAGAAATGATGGATGGATACTTGGATGAATGAGTGCAAATGTGGATGGACAGATGCAGCCTTAGATAGAGGGAGGAATGGATACTTTGATAGAAATCTGCCTGGATGGATAGATAGAAGAATAAAAGGAAGAATGGTTGGAGGAATGGATGGATGAATGTATAGAAACAGGAATTGATGGAAACCTGGATGAATGAGTGCAAATATGGATGGGTAGATGCAGCCATAGAGAGAAGAATGGATACTTTGACAGAGATCTGGGTGGATGGATGGATAGAAGAATAAAATGAAGAATGAGTAGACACTTGCATGGAGGAATGGATGGATGGATGTATAGAAATTTATAGAATATATAAATTATAGAAGATTGATGGAAACTTGGATGAATGAGTGCAAATATGTATGGGCAGAATCAGCCATAGATAGAGGGATGGATGGATACTTTGATAGAAATTTGCCTGGATGGATAGATAGAAGAATAAAAGGAAGAATGGATGGAATCTTGGATGGCGGAATGGATGGATGAATGTATAGAAACAGGGATTGATGGAAACCTGGATGAATGAGTGCAAATGTGGACGGGCAAATGGAGCCATAGATAGAGGGATACTTTGATAGAAATCTGCCTGGATGGATAGATAGATGAATAAAAGGAAAATGGATGGAAACTTGGATGAATGAGTGCAAATATGGATGGACAGAATCAGCTGTAGATAGAGGGAAGGGATAGATGGATACTTATAGAAGTCTGGCTGGGTGGATAGATAGAAGAATAAAATGAAAATAGATGGAAACCTGGATGGAGGAATGGATGAATGTATAGAAAGAAAAATGGATAGAAACTTGGATGGATGAATGTATAGAAACAGGGATTGGTGGAAACTTGGATGAATGACTGCAAATGTTGATGGGCAGATGCAGCTGTGGATAGAGGGATGGATGGATACTTTGATCGAAATCTGCCTAGATAGATAGAAGAATAAAAGGTAGAATGACTAGACACTTGGATGGAGGGAAGGATGAGTGTATAGAATCAGGGATTAGTGGAAACTTGGACAAGCAGATTCAACTTATTTAGATGGAAGGATGGATGGAGGGATAGGTGGCTGAACGGACGAATTGATGGAAACTTGGATGGTTGAAATTTTTCATTGACGCTGGACAACCAGTAAAGCTGAAATCCTATTAGAAATTAAGCTTTAATTATAGAAACATTGGGATTGATTTTCTTTAGGAGAAAGACTGGAGTCTTATTCTAGGCTCATTGCTTTGAAACTGTACAGTGATGTGGAAATACTGATGGGAAACATCACTAAACTGAACTAAATACAACACACAGCTGTTATGTAACCCCAGTGATACAACAGTTTGTACTTAAACATTTCTAACGTGACACAACACCACCACAAGACTCGAATAAACACTCGGTGTCGTCTCAGCCTCGGATAGTCGACTCCGCCCACAGGATACAGTGCGTCTGATATCTTTCTTTCTACAAATTTCTGGCCAAAAGCTTCAGGCTATTGGAGGATGCAGATGTGTATTTAACATCTGTGCCTCAGTTTCAAGCCAGCAAGCTTTTTTTAAGCATATTGGGTATATCGAAAAACGTTCACAGGATCGTCTTTAAAGGTCACTGACGTCTTGTTTGAAGCAGGTAGTCGTGAGTTTTTAAGAGATATCAGTCAAGGTGAAGACGGTTCTTGGTCACGTTGTTTAACGAGATTTATAAACAACCGTATTTTGAGGACGCAAAAACAATAGAAACTCAAAAATGGTGGGAAATCATCTCCTTCCTTCAGGAATTCAGTTCCCAATAACAGTACAAAAGTTTCAGGCTAGTATCGGTCTGCTGAATCGGGCGCATCTTCGTAACAAACAAAAATCCTCTTCGTGATCTGTATGGGTTTGTATTTGTGGCGTTTCATTATGACCACCCTCCTGCTGCTGACCCTGGGGAAAGAGCCGTAGATTAGAATTAGTGCGCGAGTGTAAGAGCCGCTTGAACTCCTGCCGTTCCAGACGTCTGCAGAGTGAACTTGCTGACTCGCCTCGGGACGAAACCTCAGGGATGCTTTGATAACCCTTACGCTCGTATACACACTCACCCATTCCCTCTCTCTGTCTCTCTCCTGTGGTCAGCATGTCTGTCTGCTTTACTGGTGTCCTCGAATGGCCCGTGAACGGAGACTCCCTCCTGCGTGTCTGTGCCCCCATCATGGCAGACAAGAATGTTTTATTTTTTTTTTGTAATGTTTTAGAGGGATTTTCTTTTTCTTGAGTAAGGCTAGATTTAGCCCTGTTTCTCAGCAGCCCTGTGAATTCTGTGTCCAAGACTTTATGGGTGGCATTTTAGAGAGTCCGTAATGACAGCACGAGGCGGCACCGCTCTCAAATTCACTATCCCACTTTAAGCAAGTGGCATCGTTTTTTGTTTTTGTTTTTTTTGTTTTTTTTTTCCCCTCACACTAAGCTATGATCACGATCAGTCTCGTCTCTAGGACAGCGATGCCAAAAAAAGTGGTTGCTCTCACACACACTTAGATGTCACCCTTAACAGTTAATCAGTCTCGAACGCATGGGCCTGGCCGTGTGTAACAGCCTGTAATTTCCATGTAGTCAGTTATACACCGTGATGCTTAAGTGTTGTTTGTTTATTTCTTTTTTGAAGATTATACATCTTAATTGTTTTTCTCACTGGTCTGGAATGAGCCTGTGGTGATGGTTCCACCGCTGAAACACCAAGGCATCTTGATTAGCTTCTTCACATCCACACCTCTCCTTTTAGACTGAACCGAGATCAGCTGCAAGCTTGTGGAATTAACTATAAAGCATTTCCTTATTAGGTGCACTGCTCATGTTTGTTTATTAGGTTTAATCGAGGTGTCCTCTAAGGCATCGTGACCTTGACCCATTGACCGGACGGAATGCTGACTCAGTGACCGAGCTCTCCGGCATGTGTGGAGATTTACAAGTGCAGGCTTTTAGGAGAAACTGTGACTAGACTGCATGTCTGTGAAAGTCTGGGAGTCTGTCTCCTGACTGCAAAGCATGCTTTGTAGGCCACAAGGTCTAGTAGGCCGCGGCGCGTTAATGAAAGACCAGTGCACACCAGTAAACACACGCACACGCCGAGCCAAAGTCGTCTTGGGCACCAAAACCAGTGTCTACACTTGTCTTGTAAGGTGAATTTTGGTAAAATGGGAACCGTGCACTCGATCCTCTGGAGCCGTTTTTGACATTATAGTGCGCGGCTCAGCCTTGGCGCTGTAGTGACGCAGCACTTCATAAACTCCCTGACATGAACCAAGCGCTGCTTAACCACCACTTTGACATGCTCTGTGGCCCGAAAGGCCGTGAACACAAAGCCACATTTGGAGATCTCGAGTCGTGACCGTCTCGTCACCGTGCCAGAGTGTATACGGGCCCGCCTGGGTCGGTCCAGAGGGAGGTTTTGATGAGTTTTAAATAGTGGACGCTGCACCCAGGGTGGCACTGCTGCACCCAACTAAAGTCCACATGCATCGCCTGAAATATGCACCAAAGCGACTCTGCGTTGGTGGGGTTCTCCACCAAAATTTGATTGGAAATAGCTCGAGTGGCTGTTTTTAAACTCCTCCTTTAGCCTATGTTGATGCAAACTCCGAATACACTTCTTGTAAAAAAGAATGCCCAGTTGCTATTTCGTCTACACACAGGCTATTTTGAAGCGTCTGTCCTTCGGGAATACAGTGTTGGATCAGGCCAGATGGCAGGGCTGCGAATTTTTCGATGCATATACTTTGAGAACACCCAGTTTACTAGATAACCTCAAAATATCTCGGCCGCTTTTGACCAGTGGCTTTTCAAGCTTCAGCATCTTCTGTATTGTTTTTCTTCTTTTTTTTTTTCTTTTTTTTTTCTGTGTGATTGTGCAAAGTTACAGTGATGCAACAGCTGACTATCAAGGTCATGGAGCATGTCACAATATCTCTGCAGGGAAGAAAGGTGCCATTTCCTCAATCTCACTTCTTCAAATGCTTCCTGTGTGCCAGTCAGACACTTTCTCAGGCTCTGGTGTCAGTATCGTGTTTATTTAAGTAGTAACTAGTAGCCTTTAATTGTCACGTATACATTACTGCACAGTGAAGATCTTTGTGTAGTCCATCCTTGGAAGTTTTGGGTGCAGTGTCAGCCATGATGCAGAGCCTCTTTGGCAGGGGGGGGGTTAAGGGTCTTGCTCAAGGGCCCAATGGTGGCAGCTTGGTGGTGCTGGGGCTTGAACCCTGATCGTCTGATCAGCAACCCAGAGCTTAACCACTTGAGCGCTACCATTTTTAATAATTTGCCGTGATAGCAGCTCTGACGACAGACTTGTATGATGTACGCGTAAATGGATAAAAAAATTTTTGGAAGGAGTCTCCAGTGTCAAAAGCTCCACAGGATGGAAAAAATTTGCGTTTTTTTATTCTCAGTGACCTGCCAGGCTGCATATTTGTCTTTGTTTTTCAGATAATTATGATGCGTTATTCTTTATTTAATAAAATTGTTCTATAATTGTTATAGAGTGCTTTGGAATACGAGTATTTCGCCCCCTGAATTTGATTACATACTTCATAGCGGAAAGCATTCACATACATAATTATTTTGCTTATATGTATCACAGTAATGCTGCAGTGGCTTAATAGTGGATAAAGTTGTGCACTATTATTGAAAATGATATTGAGTTTAATTCCTGGGTCTTGATCTTGATATATATATTTTTTTAAACAGGTTCGTTACCTGAAGATCATCGAGAAGAGCGGATACCAGGCTCTCCCATGGGTACGATACATCACCCAGAACGGAGGTGAGCACCATATCACTCATATCAAGCCATAAAGACCATATATTTAATAATAACTGCAGTAATCTGTTACAGTTACAACTCATGATGGTAGAAAATAAATAAAAAAACAAATGATCCAAAATAGTGCTTCTGTGGTAAAAAAAAAAAAAAAAAAAATCATGCTTACGCCACACACCCAGATGTTCTCATGTATTCTTTCTGGCTCTATATTTGTCATTGTTGTGCAGAGTGTGTGTTACAGGTATTGAGTAACAGTTAGGCAATTCAGTAAAAGTCAGATGGAGAGTGGTGTGTGTGAAGATGCAGTGGTTTCTGCGAAAAGAGGATGTACCAGAAGAAAGAATGTTAGAACTCGGCTCGCTGTAGAGATGCTGTGCTGAGTCAATAGTACGATGGAGAAAGAGCGGGCTTTCTGTACTTTCTCCTATTTCAAATGTAACTGGATTTAGATGAAACGCTGGGAAACAGCAGGAGTCCAGTTGTGTAAACTTAAAGCTAGAGAGTCTTAATCTGGGGGGGATCTTGAGCAGTCTCGGGTTTTCGAGTCTCGGTGTAACATCGAATTAGCATGTTAACATAGTCCTACACACACACACAGGATATCACTGTGGTTACTCAAACTAATGACCTCAAGATCGGTATAATCACTACAGCAAATGAGGTCTTTGATATTGCACTAAAAAGAAATGATTCATATTATTATTAGTTTTATTAGTATTATTATTAGACCATTTTTTAATACTGTGCACATGTTGATTTGAGGTGTGTTCAGTGTAGAGCAGATTTCACCCGCTCTCTGCTCATCTCATATCCTGAATTTAAGCGGCTATCATCAGGTTATGTCTCGTCTCCAAACCCTGTTTTATTTTGCATGGTGCTCTCGGAAAGGCCGGGTGGAAAGCTCAGCTGCCACAATTAACTGTTTTTTTTTCTTCTTTTTTTTTTCTTCTTCTTCTTCTTTGGACCACTCCCCACCCCCAATTTCCTGCCGTTTGGAACCGTTTAATTAAGCCTGCCTCATTTCCTTGTTTTTTTGCAGACTATCAGCTCCGGACTCAGTAGTAGAACTTCACCCGTCTCCTGCTGTCTGACCCACGTGGACTTGGATCTCTCTCTCTCTCTCTCTCTCTCTCTCTCTCTTTGTATCTCTGTTTCTTTCTTTCTCTCTGCAAAGTTTGAGACAACAAAATATCGTGATCATCTCTACAAAACAACAACTACTCAAACGACACACTCGATTCATTTGGAGCTCTTTCAAATGACTCGTTTGAATCCTGTTTCTGAATCATTTCTTACACAAAAGAATTAGCTAAATGATCGATTTACTGTGGCGAGCTAATCTGAAAGGTCTCTCAAACGCTGCAGACGTGGACGTCTCTCGGGCCTGCTGTGACGCAGACCACGTTTTTTTGTTTCTTTTTGCGGACCATCGGTGTCTCTCTCTGTACGTTCAGAAATATTCCTTCTGTCGATGGTCAATGGCGAGAGAGCTGTTTTTTTTTTTTTTTTTTTTCTCGTAACCAGCTTCAAACAATCCTCAGTAGTATTTCAGTGTAGTATTAGATATGTGTGTTTACAGGAGTGTTTACAGTGCACAATGTAGTATGTACTTTTTACTAACAGAGGTGGACAAATCATGCATTTTATTAGCTAGCCTTTCAGGCAAAGGGGGAAAAAAAATCTTTCAAAATCGCTAATGTACCATAATAAAGTATGACGAGGTACAAAAGTGCATTGATATAAACGATAGGAAAGAAATATTTTCACTGGAGCATCTACATCTGGCTAGGCTTTAATTATCTCTCGTCATGTGACGCCGCATTTTTCCCCATGTTCCCACCATGTTTCTGCTCCTAAGATCTAAATAATATGTTTAATAAAAATAAAATCCCCACAAATATGTATAGCGCCGTCAGGTAGTGCAGCAGGTAGGGTTTCCACCGTCTTTATCATCAGCCGCGTCTCAAATCGAAGACCCCATATACAAGTATGAGTATTTCCTAACCTGGACAACACGGAAAGTTCTCTTTTTTTAGCATGTTTCAGTGCTTTTGAGAGGTTTTTTTAAAACTAAAACACTATATGTAATGAGAAAAGCAGTGATCCGTCAGAATAAGACGTATAGACGCGTGACGGTCCTCAGCGGATGCAGTGTCACATGCTATAGCACCTTTGTGTTAACGTTAACATTGGTGTTGCACGACGTGGACGTTAATCAGTCCCTCCAGCTCCATGAAATCAGGAGGAGTTTGCCGTTTTTCGGAATTATTTCAGATTTTCTGCAGCTTTGTTTTGTGTGACTTCATCACAACACGCGTTCAGCCAAATTCAGCCCTCTTCCATTCACGTGAGTGCAGCTCTCATAGAAACCTGTTACATGTGTCTCTTCAGTGAGTTTAATAGAAGAATCCTGTGCTGGAAATTTCACCAATTCAAGTAGTTTTCCTTAAGAAAATAAAAGAAAGACACCCAAATAACTCACAAATGCGGCATTGTGGCCCTAAAAAACCCTGCTAAATCATGGAAGGAATGACCGATTAACGTGTCAGCTGTACGTATTTGTGTAAAAAGCTCAAAGTTAGTATTATTCTGCCTTTAAAATTGGCTTGTCCTGTCCAGCCGGCTAAGTGATTTGTCCACCCCTGATCATGCACATTTCAGAAATGTTTTGTATCACTGATGCTTAACATCGAATCTCAATTTCGAGTCATTTTCAAGGTCATTTCCAACAGTTACATCAGTTTCACAGGTCAATCATTTCCTCGGCTATTCTCTAGATATCCTGATCGATTTGTATACCTTGTACTGTGTTTATTAATTTTTTTTAACCAGCCTTTTGTTTTTGTTTTACAGTATTAGCAAGCGAATAGAGCTCAAGATGTTGAGATCTTAATGATATCTCACTGTCATGTTTACCATGAAACTTTGTATGATTGATTGATGCCATTGCACACCAAAAACGGTGCTCTCTGCCATTGCAACAGTTCTGATTCCTTTTTACTAACATTGTGTCTTTTTAGGATTTAAGTGTGATTTAATCGAAACTCCCGGACGCTTTTGTTCCAGCTCACCGGCATACGTTATGTGTATATGTGTTCCTCTGTTGTGCTGCGTATATATATAAATATATATATATATATATCTGACCCGATCGGAAACAAAAACGATTCGGAATCGCCGCCAAGACGATGCATGTCCTGTACGGTCGGAGACGGAGAGAGAGGTACATACATGCATTCTCCTGGATGTTACACGAATCCGTTCTCAGTAAATAAAAACAAAAAGGAAGTTTTTTTTCTCAACACTTCATGTCTTGTCTTATTCTCGCCTCCTGTGGTGTTTATTAATACAGCATTCCTGAAACAAACCACGCCCCCCTGTATCCAAATGATTTCTGCTTCTTTTAAAGGAGCAGTCCAGTTCCTTTCACGTGTGGGTGGAGCCTATTTCAGGGCTGGAAAAATGCACAGAGAAGCCTGAAATGAAGAAACTTTTCTCTTAGGTACTTTTTCAAGATATTTTATAACTATTTCAGGTCACTACAGACATGTTGAACGTTTACTAGCCGCACCTTCTAATACAGTTCGTACGTTTACAAGTACAGTAAAGCAAACACTGATTAAGACGTTCAGTTGTATCCGGCTTTATTTCGTCAGCCTTGTGATGTCACTTCCTGTTCAGGCAACCACTGCATGTGAATCAGACGCTCTCATCCACCCAGCCCAGCTGGTCCTCTCCTGCAAGGCGCGATTGTTCACACGCGGCCGGACACACACTTGGGTTTGCTCACAGAGGCCATGAGGTCATCGTGCAGAGTGTCGAGCCTTTTAAGTGTGAGACAATCGCTGCACGGAGCTCCTGATGTCATTTATTTCCTCTCCTTTGTATTATGGAGTACTATTTTTATTTTTACATTCTTTTTTCCCTTAATGCCTGGCCTTTACATAGTGTTCCCGACTATTAGACGATGGAGATAATCATCTAGACGTTCATCGCCCGTCTCGTCTAGACGCCTACGCTCACTTTGAAGTCAATCACGTACGTCGTCGTTATCTCTTTTTTTTTTTTTTTTTTTTTTTTTTATTGCCGAGATGCTGTTCGTTCTTACGTGGGAGGCAGTTTACAGTTAGGAGCTGATTTCTGCTAATATGCAACCAAGACTGATTGATCAGTGTTGAATTGTTTTTTCCAGGGAAAACTGTTTCCTTTTCGCTGTGACCAGGTCAGACTGGAGTTATATAGCCACAGGGAGATGATGACGATGCAGGCTGAAGTGCGATGGAGCCTCTAATCAGGCATAACATTATGACCACCTGTCAAAACAGCCCTGCCCCGTCATGCACTGTGTATTCTGACCCCTTTCTATCAGAACCAGCATTAACTTCTTTAGCAATTTGAGCAACAGTAGCTCGTCTGTTGGATCGGATCACACGGGCCGGCCTTCGCTCCCCACATGCCTCAATAAGCCTTGGTTGCCCATGGCCCTGTCGCCGGTTCACCACTGTTCCTTTCTTGGACCACTATTGATAGATACTGACCACTGCAGACCGGGAACACCCCACAAGCGCTGCAGTTTTGGAGATGCTCTGATCCAGATGTCTAGCCATCACAATTTGGCCCTTCGTCAAACTCCTTACACTTGTCCATTTTTCCTGCTTCTAACACATCAACTTTGAGGACCAAATGTTCACTTGCTGCCTAATATATCCCACCCACTAACAGGTGCCATGATGAGGAGATCATCAGTTTTATTCACTTCACCTGTCAGTGCTCATAATGTTATGGCTGATCGGTGTTATAGAAAAGAGATGAGTGAAGGTAACACTTTATAATAAGGGCCCAAATGTACAGCTTTAATAAATAACCATGTTAACATATGAACATGTTTCTTCCATCTGTGAGTAAAAATAAATCCCTTCATGCATACGGCTGATTTTTAAGTTCGAGTATTTACACAATTAATATTTTAATTTTATTTTATTTATGAAAAGTTATTCGATTATTAATTAATTAAACTTGCTTTATTGATCTCAGCGCTGTTTCATTCTCAAATCCGATTGGTCAAAGGGTGTTGCTTCATTATCAGGGAATTAATCGTTGATAAGTTGACGCTTTCTCTCAAAACAGACGTTTCGTTCATATTTACGGAAGGAGTCTCCAGTTCCAGAGTAACTTTTCCTACACAGACCGGTATTCATGACGAGGGCGAGGACTTTGTGCTCTCTGTATACGTGGGAACTTGGCACCAGATGCATTTGTCTTAGAAAGCAGTCTGGTGATGGAACAACAGTTTCAAAGTGCGATGATGTAAACCCTACTGTGAGCTGACTGTTTTCTAGCCGCATTTTTGCATAAAATACTATGACACAACTTCTTTTGATTACTTCAAAAAATGTAATTATCGGCCTGCCGGGGTTAGGGCTGTGGTGTAAGAGAATTAAAACACTTAGGTTTGTGTGGTTATTGCAAAATGATCAACTTGTGTGTTTATTATCGCTGGAGGTCACATCGCGGTTGTTGTCGTTTCATTTCTGTAACGAAGAATGCCACAAAGTCCTGGAGATTTTGGTTTGTTAATGAATCTAAGTATTTTTAATTCAAGTAACGTTTCGAAGAAAAGTTCAGCTAGCGATGGTAATAAAAGCCAAGTATCCATCAGTTAGCATGTTGCGCTGCTAGTCACAAAGGAGATCTGTATATAAGTGCTCCTCCTCGGGGTTCCAGTAAAACTAAAACATCCGTTAAAGCATCAGCGATGTTTTATATTTCTATAATCATCGATTAAAATCCAACATGAAATCATTTCGCTTCACTGACATGTAAGCCGCTGCTACGAACTCGGCTTTGAAATCCAGCGTTAAAAAGATCGCTTCACTTCGTCAAACTCTCGACGCATGCCAGCTCTATCACATTCTTGACCGGTTTCCAATTAAAACCGGTTTATTTCTTTTACTGTGGGAATAATAAAATGGTGTTTTTGTTATTTTAAGGCCTATAGCTACAGTCGGACGCACCAGCACCGCTCAGAATGGGTTCAGACGGAGCGATGGCGAAGGTTTACTCGACGCTGGACGTGTCAGAAATTCCATTAGCCCATTACAGTCCCGTGGCGCTAATAAAGATTTCTGATGACATCGCCAGGTGTCCAACACTAAGCCGTATAAGCTCGGTGTAGGTTCCATGAAGAAATCTGTTAGGCAGGTTGGGAGATTCCTCCTTAAAAACACACACACACACACACACTCTACTACAAGTGAAAAATTGCTGTTCCACTCAAAAGCAAAGTGGATGTGATCGCTATGGTTACTGTTAATGTAAATAGTTCATGAATAGCAGCTTCACCCACAGCCAACTGGCTGTCATTTCAGACAACTGCCTGGGTATAAAAGGAAAAGACACGATAAGGGTATGTACCTGGACCACACAGGTATGCCTACAGTTTGACACACCTAAGTCACACACAGTATTTATGGCTTCTCTGCACACCAGAGACACTTATTTCCTTATTTTAGTGGCGCAAACGCATAAAACCACAAGAATGCAGCCCATATCTGCTCTCAGAGGAACTCGGCTCATGTGAGGGTCTTGGCAAAGTGCACCGTTTTGGTGTGTAACAGCCACGGAGTGGGGAAAAAAAGACCGTTAAAACAAAGAAAAAAAAAAGCACTTAAGGGTTGTATTTTATATTCTCAAGTCTAAAAATGTCCAGCTCAACGGCTCTAACAGCGCCACTTATTAGAAGCTGTCTTTGATTTACAAATAAAAAAGTGATGAGGTGGGACTCCTGAGGTCCAGAAGATGCAGATTTTCCGCACCGTGTGCCTTCTACGCATTGTAAATTCTAGAAACCTGGATGTGTTCGAGACTGCTGAAAGTGAAGGTCTGAGTGAACACGTTCTCCATAGGTCCATGTGGGTTTCCTCCCACAAACCTGCCAGTACACGGACCGTATGCGTTTGATATGAAGGTGTGTATGAGCTGTCTTGTCTGTGCCTTGTGACTCGCATCCCATCCTCTGACGTTTTGACATTCCCGGCATTTTCTTTTTTCACTCTCTGGTCGTTATGTAACAAGGCATGACCCTAGGTTCAGATAACGACACTGTGACGCATGTCCTTCAATGTGCTGCATTTTTAAAAAATAGATACAAGCTGTATCGATCTGAACTGAGATTCCTTAATGAACTTACAGCCTAATTCAATTATATAACAGTTGGAGGTAGACACATGGAAATAAGATGACTCACGATGATTTTCAGGGTTAGAGTCCTTTTCCACAATGACAAGGCAAGGGGCAAAATGAGATTAAAAAAAAGAAATAATTTTATTAAAATAAATCATAAATACATGATTTAAAATCTATATTTAAATCTTAATACATGTATTTTATATTAACTAAACTAAAATGTGAGCACGAGTTTCTTCACGGGTTATAGTGTGTGTGAATAAATTTGGTCTATAAATCTTCTCGGCTAAATTGGTTCCATTTTTTTTCATATATAAAATATTATAAATACACGGAAATGTTTTAGATGGTTTTAGTACTGAGAAAATGCACTAAAGAAAAAAATTCTAATGAGGTAAAAATATTATTGCAAGCAAAAAAAACAAAACAAAACAAAGTAAAAGTTAATAATAAAAGTTGTTCAATAATATATTAATATTATTATTATTATTATTTTATTTTAATAATAATTAATAATATTTTAGGTCTAATATATAACACTAAAAAATTATGGAAAGAAAATAAATTTTAAAAAAAATAAAAATGCTGAAAAATGTAAAAAAAAAAAAGCTAATGTTAAAAAATTATTGGAAGAAATAATTTTTAAAAATTTAAAAAATGCTAAATAATGTTTTAAAAAAAAAGCTAATAATGTTTGTTACAGTGTGACATAAATAATTTAAAAAAAAAAAAATATATATATATATATATATGTATGTATATAGAAATGCCGGACATGTGTTTTTATTAATGGACCGAATAATTAATAATGTTTGTTTTATTATTAATTAATCAGGAGTGTGAGGACGCTCCATATACAAAAGGTTAATAGAGTTGATAAACCATAGCGTGAGAAACTTTTGCACTGATTTCAGTTGTGAAATCGATACCGATTAAAAGACGTCGCTGTGTCGCGAGCCAACGTGGCGCTCCGGTCGGGTCACTTGTGTAGCGCGCGCCCTCGAAACATCCCTCCTCCCTCCCTCCCTCCCTCCCTCCGTATTCACGCAGCGTGTACAGTACGTTATGTGATGTTATGTACTGTATACACCTAGCTGCCTGGCAACAGGGGAGGCCCTGATTGGCTTACAGAGGGAAGCCCTGCTTGCGAGATCTCCGCGGTGACGTCACACGCCGGTCGATCCCCGGCCGGGTGGCCGCGCGCGCAACCTTAAACCGAGGGAATCTCTCTCTCACCTGCGGGCTTCGGCTGGAGATTAACGTGTAGTGACGAGAGCAGAAGGAGTTCAGCAGGTTTAGAGGGCAACCCTATGTATAGTGTGTGTGTGTGTGTGTGTGTGTGTGTGTGTGATGTCAGGTGAGGATAGTTTGTAAGGACATTCCTGAGAAAATTACTCTGACTTGGCTAATAGTTATAGTTATAGACATTGTACTTATGCAAATTCCTCTCTCTCTCTCTCTCTCTCTCTCTCACACACACACACACCTTTATCTTACTACCCCTGTAAGGACCTTCTATTGAGCATGATGATAAATGATTAGTCTTCCTTTTGCTTTCAACAGAAACCAAATGGTTATATTTTAATATTTCATATTATTCTTATTGTTATATATTATATATTTATATTTCCTGCACCACTGTCCTCTGACGCCTTTTCTTTCCAAATGATAGCCTATACTCTGCTTATAAACAGAAGCAAACACTTCACTGCATTTGACCAGTAACCTGTAATTATTTATTTTTAACATATTCAGACCACTTTAGAGAGATCTATTGCTTGGAGAATCATAAAAAACCCCACATTTTCCACTTGTTTTTCCTGTCGTACCGCAGTCCAGCTTCAAAAACCCGGTTATCTCACACCATATCTCCCCGTGCGCAGGTGTGCAGGAAGTGACGGATTCTGCACAGGAATTTAGGTCTGTTGGGAAAATATTTGTGTTGAGGCTAAATGACTTGAATTCACACTGCTGTTATTAACCAGATTTTTTTTTATCACTTTGGAACAATTTAGAGTGATTTGTTCACATTACAGATTATGTTCAATTAAAAAGTATATAGTTTTCCGTGATGTTTTCCGAAACATCATGTGATGTTTCTAGATTATTTTAGATGTTATGCTGCACCTAAACCCCAGACCTTTATAGTACTGCTTTGGGCAGGTTTGTGCTGTAATGTATATATGAAGTGAGGAATTCAATCATTGTGCTAACTCTTTTTAAATCCAACCTTAATGTCAGCAACCAGAAAGAAACCTTTTGTCTATTTTTTTTGTGTAAAAGAAAAGAATATGTAAGGACAAGACAGTTATTCCCACGAGATACCCATGACCACACACGTTTTATTTCTCTCTTTTTTCAAACCTCCCTCTGCTTCCCTCACGCATCCACATGCTAAAATAATAACTTCTTAACCTCTTCCACATGTTTAGGTATTAAAACAATTTAACAGCCCCCCCTTCACGGCTCTTTAATAGACGGTAATACGAGCTATAATTACAACACTATAATTTCCTGTCTGTTTCATAGTGTTACGATGTCATACCTATGTTTTGTCAAGCCATCGCCATGGCAATAAATGCTTGGGGGGAGGAGCTTGAGAGTGCGTGACGCAGGACAGGTGAGTGCTACTGTACAATGCAAGACATTCCTTAAGAACACTTCCGGCTGCTGTGTAACACACAGAACACACGCAACCCCTTAATGCACTATATAACTGCACCATGGGTTTCTCTCTCTCTCTCTCTCTCTCTCTCTCTCTCACTTTTGCAAAGCCATAAACCATAAACAGCTTCCATAAAAATGTAGGACTGTTTGCCTAGTCACGTTTGTTTTGTGACATGCCAGACAGTATGCGCTGGAACACAGATGTACTGTGTAACCAAACACGTCAGACAGTTAACAAATGGAGTTGCACAAATGTAATCAAACTGTTGCTGGACCTGTTTCCCTTAAAGCTGTACTATGAATACTTTTACTCCTATTAAGTGAGCTGTGTCGCAACATGCACTGTTGGAATGTGTGTGTGTATGTGTGTGTGTGTTATGGAAAAACTGAGACAGCTCTAAAGACCGTCGTGTAATTGACAGCACCGTATTATCGCACTCTGTTGATGTTTGATATGTCTCCATGGCGACCAAGAGATCCGACGCGAACTTTGGTTCACGTTTCCGGTTAAGCAATCAACCTTTGACCTGCTCTTCGATGTCTGTTACTTACCTTACATTATAGAAGACGCGTAAAGTAATACGAAAAGAAAAACAAACGTCTTCGTGGCAAATAAAACAGCAAGAGCTCAGGTGATTTAAAAGTAGCTTAGAGAAAATATGAATATATTCATATAAATATGAATATGAAAATATTCAGATCTATTGAAAGGATCCTTTAGATTCTTTTCACATGAAAAAACCCATTTTTCTTCTTCTTTCGGCTTTTCCCTTCAGGGGTCGCCACAGCGAATCATCTCTCACTATCTTCTGCATCCTGAACACTTGCACCCACTAGCTTCATATCCTCATTTATTACATCCATATACCTCCTCTTTGGCCTTCCTCTTTGCCTCCTGCCTGGCAGCTCCATGTCCAACATTCTCCTACCGATATACTCACTCTCCCTCCTCTGGACATGTCCAAACCATCTTAATCTGGCCTCCCTAACTTCGTCCCCCAAATGTCCAACATGAGCCGTCCCCCTGATGTCCTCGTTCCTAATCCTGTCCAACCGTCTCACTCCCAAAGAGAACCTCAACATCTTCAGCTCTGCTACCTCCAGCTCTGACTCCAGTCTCTTCCTCAGTGACACTGCCTCTAAACCATACAGCATGGCCGGTCTCACCGCCGTCTCGTACACCTTCCCCTTGATTCTTGCCGATATTTTTCTATCACATTAACCACACATGAAAAAACCCTTTAGATGTCGGAAGTTTAGGTCAAAAAATGATTGTTTATAGATTTTTTTGACGCACACCTTGAGACCTCAATTTTAACAGAACAATATACGATAAATGAACAATAAATAAAATATATTCGAATAAAATGAAATGGAAATTCATTTAATAATGTAGTTTGGCTTTACCTACGAAAACATTCGCACGCAACTACTAAATGATCGGTAAATAAAGCTCTCTAGCACAGATAAGTGCTACCGAAGTGCACCATTTCTAGGAAGGAAAATTGGTGCCTCAGGCTTTATAAATGCGGAACCCGAAGCAGCACAATAAGATCTTGTTGAAGGAACACAGGCTCTGCGATCCAGCAGCTCGTGACCCGACTGAGTCTGCTTGTCTCAATCAATCTTCTCCACCATTCT
The DNA here is from genome assembly GCF_019097595.1 of Hemibagrus wyckioides. NCBI lineage: Eukaryota > Metazoa > Chordata > Actinopteri > Siluriformes > Bagridae > Hemibagrus > Hemibagrus wyckioides. Next base: position 16,826,508 of record NC_080729.1, on the reverse strand, counting down.
TCATGAGTACAGTGGAACAGGCTTAGGCTTGAACAGCAGCTTGTCTGTAAAACTCCGGCGTTTTCATTAGGATGGATCTCAGGCCACTTTCCTCCAGCTGGAAGCTATGAGCAATTCGACAGCTGAGGCAGATTCAGTCACTTGTCAAAACCCCTAATTCGCTCTCCAATGGGCCGCAAAAATGCTTTTTTTTCGGTTTTTACCCGTCGCTACCGACAGTAGTTGGAATTTTATCTCCCCCCTCCCCTGGTTTTTCCGCTTTCTGCCTTGGATCTGCATCAGGCATACTTTCATCCTGGTGCATGACTTCTTGGGTACTCTGTTTTTCTTTTTTACATTTCTTTTCTTCCCCGGTTCACAAACCCCGGTGATATTTTCGCACATGTGCATAGCAACGGTAAAACAGTCCGAATTCTTGCCCCGACCACGTTTGTGAATTACTGATTGTGTAAAAAGCCGCTGCGGCGGGAAGATTGCAAACAGGCGGCGTGGGGACGCAGCATGCTTAACCAGCGCTCAAAATAGGCCTGTTTGTTTCTGCATGGTGCCCAGGACACATGTGTTTGACATCAGAGACACTTGTGCAGACAGGCCTTTAAGACCTCGCTGGCCCAAATGAAGGATACAGACCTAATTTGAATTAGTTACCAAGAGACTTCTGCAGCCGTCAAAAGCCAAGAGTAATGAATCCAAGTTCCCAAACCCCAGTGATATTTTAATGACTCCAGGACTCTTGCAAATTGTATATATTTAACTGGATTTGATGGACTGCACCGACTGTACTTATTTTGAAACACTTGTTGCCTGAAAGTCCATTATTTCTTTCTGAAACCTGTCCATCCCGACCAGTGACTGAATTGTTCTCCATCTTTGGCAGACGCCGTGCTCGGTTTCAGCATTGGTAAGTTGTATTGTTAGGTCTCACAGTTTTGTATATTTTAACCTGATAAAAAAAAATAAAGTCTCAAAATTGACCACGTTTATAATTCCTGGTTTAGTATTTTTGCGGTTCAAAATAATGTTCATTGTCAGATGCGGCGCTCTAGTTTTTGGTTGCGAGTGGGAAATAATCATACAAGACACTTATGGTCTTGGATTTATTTGGATTTCCAGAAGTGAGTCATTGCTTTGGACTGTTGTTACTGTACCAATGCGGTCACTCTGCCTTTGGTGGTGTATGAGGGTATTTCAAAAGGTACCATGTGGATTTGTTTTTTAGAACTAAATCAAAGTAAGTAAATTAACCACTGCGAAGCTACTAATTTTACATGCAGCACATCTGACACTGGCCAACCTGCTCTCTTACATCCATCAGCCAATCGGGAGGCTCGGTGTGGAACAAAGAGAGACAAGTGTACATGAATTATAAGCCACGTCCAAATCTGAACGTACAACAAAGGCTTTCGATTTCACCAGTTCACTGTGGGAAACGAAAATCTACTCCTCTACGACAACTGAAAGTATCTCCCAGCTTCTTACAGAGGACTCTTTCATTGCCGTCGTTCTCTTCTTGCAGTTTCCGGGTGCCCCGTGTGAGTCTAATGAACCCATTTACTACATTGAAACAGAACCAGTACACTACAGTGTGTTTTCTGTGTTTTCTGGTTGGTTTTTCTTAATTCCTGCACAGCAAACTAAAGGTTTTAAAGATCTTTAATATCCATCAGGTCAAGTCTAGAAGCTTTTATTGTCATTTCAACCGTATATAGCTGACACAGTACAAGGTGAAATGAAACAATGGGTTTCCAGGACCATGGTGCTACACAAAACAACACAGAGCTAAGGACTGAAAGTAAGTTATCCTAGCTACATAAAGTGCATCTTGTGCAAACAATGCAAGACAAAAAGACAATACAAAACAAAACAGTACAGGATAGCAAATGTTATACACCGACCAGGTCATAACATTATGACCACCTGCCTAATATTGAGTTGGTCCTCATTTTGCTGCCAAAACAGCCCTGACCCATCATGCACTGTGTATTCTGACACCTTTCTGTAAGAACCAGCATTAACTTCTTCAGCAATCTGAGCAACAGTAGCTCGTCTGCTGGATCAGATCACACCGGCCAGCCTTTGCTCGACACGTGCATCAATGAGCCTTGACCGCCCATGACCCTGTCGCCGGTTCACCACTGTTCCTTTCTTAGAACACTTTTGATAGATACTGACCACTGCAGACTGGGAACACCCCACAAGAGCTGCAGTTTTGGAGATGCTCTGATCCAGTCGTCTAGCCATCACAATTTGTCCCTTCATCAAACTCAACCAAATCCTTACGCTTGCCCATTTTTCCTGCTTCTAACACGTCAACTTTAAAGGACAAAATGTTCACTTGCTGCCTAATATATCCCACCCAGTTTTAATCACTTCTTTTTCATGGAGGTTTATAATAACAATAATAATAATAATATTAATAATATTAATAATAATAATAATAATAATAATAATAATAATAATAATAATGAGAAGAAGAAGAGGAGAAATTGTAACAAGGTCTTGCTGAAAGACTTCTCAAGGTTCCACTACATAAAAATTCCTTTTCTTTACAAAGGTCCAGAGAAGTGATTCATGTTGAATGTTAATGTTAATGATTAGTTTTTTTTGTGGCTATAAATAAGAGAAATTGAAGTGGTCATGTTTCTTGTTTTTGTTTCTCACTGCTGCTTCATGTTACCACTAGAACATGACTAACATCATGGAGTTGAAGAGGAGGAACAAACGCATACTTCTCTGTCCATTCATCTGTTTTTGTTGTCAGTTCTGGTTTAAACAAGTCATATATGTTCTGAAGACTCTTTCTTTCCTTTTGCAAAAAGCATCATCATTTATTACATAAAAAAACATGTGATTGGATGAATTGCAATAGAGGATCTGACTCAGAGACCGCATCAGTTTTGTATTTAGAAAAATCTGGAGAAAACTACGGGAAGTTTGTTTTTATTTCATAGGTAGATCAGATTTGTTGTCTGATCAGTTGAAGTACATCCCTAATGCAACCGCAGCAGTAGACGACGACTTCTCCTTCTTTCGGCTTTTCCCTTCAGGGGTCGCCACACAGCAAATCATCTCTCTCCTCCTATCCCTATCTTCATAGCTTCATATCCTCATTTATTCCATCCATATACCTCCTCTTTGGCGTTCCCCTCTGCCTCCTGCCTGGCAGCTCCATGTCCAACATTCTCCTACCAAAAATACTCACTCTCCCTCCTCTGAACATGTCCAAACCATCTTAATCTGGCCTCCCTAACTCTGTCCCCCAAAGTCCAACATGAGCCTTCCCTCTGATGTACTCATTCCTAATCCTGTCCAACCGTCTCACTCCCAAAGAGAACCTCAACATCTTCAGCTCTGCTACCTCCAGCTCTGACTCCTGTCTCTTCCTCAGTGACACTGTCTTTAAACCATACAGCATGGACAGCAGTAGACGACTGATCTAAACGGTGGGTCAAGTCCTTCTTGGACATTCTAACATTACAGCAAGTGCACACCTGTCTCACAATAAATACAGCTCCTCACTTGGAAATGCCAGGTCAGATGATACACCATAACGTTTGCATTGTTTGTCATCTTTCAACGAATAAAACGCTCATTTTGGTGTGAAAGGAGCGCTAAAGTGTTTGAAAATGTTTGCCAGTGTTTTCTCATGACATTCATGACCGCATACCATGACACTGGAGACACTGTGGGCTTTTAACAGCGACTTGATTAGACCTTGTTCTAGCTTAAAGATGTTGCGCCTGGCCACCTTTCTTTGTGCGATTGTGTACACGACGCTTGACTGCCGGTCAAAGGCTGTAAAACAAACGGACCACGTTCTATAAAAATACAACCTCTAACTATCATTTACCCTCACGCTGATGTGTGATTGTACCCCTCTCTTGGGTTGTCTGTCTCTCGCCAATCCCTCGCTCCATCTATTTCCTTTAGAAACCCTCCCCCATGAATTCCTCCACCACAAGACAGCAGAGTTAACTGCCTGAGCGACATGTGTACTACTGCCATAATTGGAGCTCTGAGTTTCACTCACGACCACTCTCCATCGCGGCCATGTGCCGCTTGTGTGCCACAAGCCCCCGAAGCCCGGCAAAAAATAACCCCAGCAGCCACAGGCTTCTCATTTGATGGGGTTTTGGCAAGAGTAGGGGCATTGCTCATGACACCCCTCCTTCTCTCAGTCACTCGGTGCTGTTATGATAGCGCACAAAGAAACTAGTAATCTATAGATGATTTGCATGGAACGGGGGTAATTACGTTTGAGAGGTCGGTCGGAGGAATGGCGAGGGGTAACAGATATTTCTCTGGTCAGGGAAAATTCAAGGGTGAAGCGAAAATAGGAAAATAGCAGGCCACATCAGGAGGATCTCTTCAAATAGATACCACAAAAAAGGCTATTTATAATCAGGCACCTCCATCCTGGGGTCTACTCACTTTAAAAAAAGAGTCTTAGTTATGAGGGAAGGGTATAAATGACCCGGCATGGGACTGCTCTGCAGTCATCTGTAGAGATTTGCTCTATTCCGAGTGTCACAGGTTTCCACACTGTGGAAAGTTTTGCATGTGTCATTGTTGACGAATCCTTAATCCTAATCTTAACTCTTATCCAGAGGTGCTGCTGGCTTTGAGGAGCATTAATGTTAATAGAAAAGCCAGGTCTATATGACGTCCCGTGACAAAACAGTGCAAAACAAAAAGCTTGAATGAGCAGCGTAAAATATCTAACAAAAGCGCTCACGTCACCCTGACCTGATCTTCAATCTTATCACTGCTGCTTGCTTGCCACTTGACCTTACTTGCACTCCTGTTTGCCATCTACTCAGGTTCAGTTCACACCTAGCCCTAATATTTTCTCGATAAGCAAGCTTCCGAACCTGTACAGCAAACCAGTTTCTATAAAACGTCGGCTTTTGATCAAGACGCTCTACAATACAGATCTTGCATAACCGAATCACTTACATTCTGCAAATGAACATAATAATACTCCCTGGGTGACTAATGAATACTTGGAACAGATAAGAGTTTAGCCCTCAAGGTGTGTCCAGCAATATTTTGGGGTCAACCGAGCTTCCTGTTTCCACACACAGGAAGCTGACTGAATAAAATATAGCGAACTGCTACACACATCTTTGCCGTTATCCAAAGTTTTACATGCATTCACTGCTTCCATTTTCGATCATATTCCTATTATCTGGTATCAGGAAACTTACCGGTAAACTGAACAACAATGGCACTGCAGGAGTGTCAGAAAACGGCTCTGTAGAAGAGTCCAAACAGGAAAAAAAAACCTGCTGGATAAACCTGTTAACTTTACCAGTACACACACACACACACACACACAATATAGCTTTTTCAATCAGGGTTAATTTCCTTTTGGAAAAGGCTTCCTGCATTGTTGCTCAATCTACAGAGCTTTGATGCTTTCAACCTGTAGAGATCAATCTGGTAAGATGACTCGGTAGCAGGGTGCGGATTGGAGTCGAGGAAGAATTTTAAAAATTCTTTCCAAACTCTTCGAATGACTGAGCCCAGATTTCCTAGAAGTCTTAACTTGCGATTTTTTTATTTATTTTTTTACTCCAGGTCAATTTCCAGCAACATAAGTAAGTGGACCATCGTTTTAAGCGCATGCAACGACATATCTGAATACTTCTGCTCGACATATTTACAGTATGTTCAAGTTACAGCAGATTTCGGTTGTTTCCTCGATGTTTACGAATGAACAGAAATCCATTTGTCCATTTTTATTGCTGAACTCTTATGCTAGGGCAGTGTATCAAGTTAGCAAGCAATTTAGCGCTAACGTTTCATAGCGTCCCTAAATATTTGTTTGTAAAATAATTGATGATTGTGAGTTCTACTTTACGACCCTGACTGTATCCTAGTTTGGGAAACCCTGTAATAAACTGACCAGTGCACCTTTGCAATGAACTGGATTGGAAATCTGTTGCAAAAACATACCATCCAATCCATTCAAGAAAGGCAAACCTGAGTTAAGAGTTATGATTAGGTTATTTATGATACAGGAATGGTTAGTCAGTATTACGCAGTGGGTAAAAGCCCAATGTTTGCTGACACACCCTGAAGCTGGTACCAGTTAGCACCATTATTTAAAATAAAAGGCCAATATTGATCCATTATTAATCAGTAGGCACTGAGCCAGCCACACTCCCTTTTTACTACACATGTACATTTCCTGCTGTGTCACGGTAGGCCAGCTGTACAGGTATATTTCCTGCTGTGTCACGGTAGGCCAGCTGTACAGGTATATTTCCTGCTGTGTCACGGTAGGCCAGCTGTACAGGTGAACGTTTCACTGGATGACCACAACACTGCAAAGCAGTTTTCAGTCAATCAACCTGAGCTTCGGAGAGGTCAGTCCATGGGACATCTGGTGTTTGGCATGGTTTTATATGAATTATGCACAAAGAATTTAAAGTATACTTTTTCTTGCCCCTAAACCTGCCTTAACCTTTATGACTTGAGTCATGTAAAGGAACAAATATGCAACCTTGCTGCATTAAGCAACTGATTCCACTTTTATTAACCAGCTATGAACCTGCTAGGATTATCTAGGGTTAACTATATGTTGTACTGGCCTCCTGGTGGTCCAGCGGCAGGGTCCAGTGCTCTCATTGCTGTGGCAGGGATTCGGTTCCCAGGCAGAAATCTAACCCAGCCTCTGAAGAGTTCATTCTCGATGCCAGTCCCAGCCTGTGAGGGTTGCGTCAGTAAGGGCATCCGGTGTAAAAAACCTGTGCCAAATCGAAACACGTGGACCAAATGATCCGCTGTGGTGACCCCGGAACCGGGAGCCGCAACAACAGAAGAACATGTTGCACTGAAGGATTGAAAAAGTCACAGCCCCATTTTGTCCAGAATGCAAACAACACGACTACCGAAAGCTCATTTTTACCCTGCACTCGCAGGACTAACGCCACTATGATAAGGTTTCACCTGACCACCGTGAATAGCCTCTGGACCTACAAAACAATCCCATTAATTTTCTTGAATTTGGCAGGTTTCCCCATAGATGACGCTAGCCGAAGATCACAAAGCGGGTGTTCGTGGGTCCGTCCCCCAGGCCACAGCTCCAGCTTTGATCCTGTAAATCAGATGATATCAGTAGCTTCACTTCACAGCCTTTTAGACCGCCTGGAGCAGTGACACAATTAAAGCCAGCACAGATTGCTCTGATCATTATCTCTCATCAGGCCTTTAAGGCTGAAAAGACCACAAAGAGCCCCTCTGGCTGACTGACTGGCTAGAGCCAAGAAGATCCCTTTCCTAATGTGACACCTAAATCCCAGGGTTCCCTCAGTGTCATGACTTTAAATTGGACTGGATAACTAGTCAAAGGCACCTGCCACAGTCATCTGTAAAAGCATTTCTGGCAAGCAGAGAGTCCAGAGAGCAAGACAGATAGATGGAAAAATAAACAGAAAGAGAAAGAGAGAGAGAGAACTGGAGTAAGGTCTTAGTTATTTCCCCAGATGTGAAGTTTTATCCTGGCCAAACCAGACTCACTCTCACTCTCGACCTTCGTGGTCAGAACATTTAGCTCATGCGGCTCCTATTAAATTTATTTATCTCAGCGCCCCAGTCCAAGAGTAGTTCAAGATTATATACAGAGGTTTTATGAAGTCACCCTAACATTCGGGCTCCAACACATCTGTGTATTTTAGAACCCTTTTTTTTATGTTTAAGAATGGAATACTCATTGAAACTACTGTATGCTGAAAAGCAGTAACTTGAACCCATTTATACAAATTGAATAACGTTCGGAAATCCGTCGAGTTAATGGTGGGATTCCCGAACATGTCGGAGCACAAAGTTTATCCTGAAAAGAAGGAGGTTTTTGAGCTCAGCCATGACAAACAGGAGAATTTTAACCCCTCTATCCAAGTAATATATATTGAAATATCACGATACAGTATATTAACAATGTAAGGCATTTGGTATTGGTGCATAAAATTAAATGCATTGTATTGTTCCATAATCAGCAGATGGGTAGTGATGCCTCAAGTGATTAAGGCTCTGGGTTGTAGGTCAGAGGATCGGGGTTCAAGCCCCAGCACCACCAAGCTCCACTGTTGGGCAATTGAGCAAGGCCCTTAACCCTCTCTGCTCCAGGGGTGCTGTATCATAGCTGCCCCTGTGCTCTGACCCCCACTTCCTCAGCTGGGATATGCAAAGACAAGAATTCCACTGTGCTGTAATGTATGTGTGGCGATAATAAAGACTTCATGCCCTCAGATGTGCAGGTCTTCATAAAAAGGTGCATAGTGATTGTATACAGGAAGTCAACTTTTTCCATTTTAAAGGTTTGTTAAAGAGCTTGAGGGGGGTCTTCTTTGTTTTTTCAGCTTTGTTTAAAGACAGCTAAGGAAATCAAGTCAAGGTGGACATGAAGTATTGTTCAAGATTCCACCAGTGCTTTCACCAATACAGGAAGTGAATCTGGTGCATTTTTGTGTAAGGTGTAAGATATAATACTGTGAGCTTCAGGAAGCATGGCAGAGGAGTACGGAAATCTTAGATCCAAGACTGCGGTATCATTTATCTCTTGTAAGTCTTACATATTAAACTTGATTTTAAAAATCATTCAATATCGAATCTAACAAATGCATTTAACCATTCAAATAAATGTGATTAGCAAATACACGAAATGTAGTTAACTAGCAAGGACACGATATGGACATTAAATTCGTTACAGGCTTGTAGTTTTGAAGGTGACCTCATCCAGACAATATCACAATAGGACTGAGCATAAAGAAACAAGAATTGACTTCCTTCTTCTCCTGATCTTCAGGAAATTTGGATGATGAAACTTCCTGTTGCAGACAGAGTTGAACATGTTGCTCTGGGATTCAAGTGAAATGGACATTTTTCACTGTATAATTGGAAAAGGGTGTCTCAAGCATGAGGTGTTGAATGTATTTTAATGAATATATTTTAAGGTGGACTAGAAAGTTTAGCCTGATTTTTTAAAATTGTACATTTGTAAATCACTGGGACATAAATGACACACGATCATGGAATCGCTCTAAAAACCATTGTGTTATATTACATTTGACAATTTTAGCAGTTTTCAGTTCATGTTTTGACCCTGTGCTTCTTGCACATGAATAAGTATCCTGATGTCTGGATTGTATCTTTCTATGAGCACTAGAGCAAGTGTACTTGCCACTTTTGGGGAAAATCAACCCATCCTGCCCTCTGGTCTTCCCTTTTTTCTGTCAGTCTCAGCAATTTTCCCTAGAGAACATTTCCTTCAGACACTTTTTAAAACACGTCTTGTTTTCCAGGGCCGCAGGAACGTCTCTCTCTCTCTCTCTCTCTCTCTCTCGCTCACTCTCACCCTGTGTCTTATAATACGGAAAAATAATAACAACTGCAACATTCCTGCGAGGGCTATAATTTTCTTCCGGCTGGCAAAAGTCGTGCATTATGGTCTGGGTCAGAGAACACATCACAACCCATCATCAGGCCAGCATCAGGCCCACATTGTCCCCGTGCGGTCAGCCACATCACAGGCCACGGTCATGACCAGTGGAAAGGCCCTGGTTCTTCGCACAAACGTAGCCAATCAGTGGCCGAATTCCTGCCTTTTCTGTACATTTGCCCCCTAACCACCATTTCTTTCTAAATAAGGCACATATTCCTTTTAAATTACAGCATACTGAACCCACTCCTCCCTACAATTAACGTGATTTCAGACGTTGATGGACATCCTAAACAATACAAACCCGAAACCCAGTGCACGAACTATGGCACTGGGAGGAAAGGGGAAACTCTAGAAAGCGGTCTGTTATCGACGAGAGAAAAGTGTGCTAGTAGCTAGATTCGGGTTTCAGCAGTTCAACCAAGATCTGGAACAAAGAAAAGCCACGAACCCGAAAACAAAGGAGAGCAGTTCAAAAAGAGTGGTACGTGGCATTCACAACAGACTTGTATAAACTGCAGCATTTGATGTGGCCTACAAACTGGTGTGTTAATAGATCTAACTTCACAGAGTGAGGCTTTTGACTATAAAGTCTGAAATGTTTCTGTCAAGGCTTGCGGTGGTAGAAGCATGTAGCGGACCCGCGTGTCCCCTTCACGACGACTGCAACCTCAGCAAATTTCGGAACCAAACTCCATACCTAGAGTGGTCAGATGATATAATTTTGGGTTATATTCCATCTCCAGCCTATATTTTACATTTGACATCTTTTCTTAAACAAGCAAGCAGCTCTCTAGCGCGAACTCTCTATTTACAATGAATTTCTTGTTCGTTTGTTAGCTTGTAAAAAGTAAACCTGAACAAATTACAACATCCATGGCATTACAAGGGAAAAAAACAGGAGGATGGGATCAGGCTGAGAGCGATTGTGTTGAATTAAGGAGGCATAAAAACATACAGACGCGAATCCTTTTAAAAGCAGGTTGCAGCACACGGATAAGGAGAGCTTAGATGAATCATCAGCTGCAGTGTTTGCTATAGCGCATACCTGTAATAAACCACAGTCACCCCCTTCATTCCTCCGTGGGCCGTTTCTATTGGTTGCTATATATTGCCGTAGCCTGGGAAGGCAGATCAAGAAGTCATTCTTTAAAATCCTCCCTCTCTCAGGCTCATGTGTAGTTTGTTTACTCGAGGAAGCAGGTTGTAACATATTCTTTCGCAACGGCACAGCAGGGGCTTGGAGCAGCACAATGGCTGCGGTGCTCAAGCAGACATTCACAGTGAGCTCTTAAGACTACATGCAGAGCTTGAAAGGCTCAGAGAACAAATAGACAATTCACTGAAGTCCATGTAGCATTTGAAAAAATAAAATCTTTCTAATTAGCATCCATACAGTACATACGATCAGATAGGATCAAACTGTATGGGAAAATGGTTCATCTCATGGCTTGTGCATGGCATGACTCAGTTCTTAGACCGGTTTATGTCATAGCTAGGTGTGTGATTATCTACTCAGCTAGAATCGTGATTATATATTCTCGCTTTACGGAAGTCTGGCCAAATGCGATGACGTGGAGTTGGCGTGAACAACTCGGATCAAAGAGTGAGGGGACGGAGAACCTGAGTAATGCAAAAGAATATGTTTACAAATACGCCTGGAAAGTAAGTCTGATACCTGACTATCACGCTGAGATGGGATTCGTCCCCTACCTAGTTGGAAAGACAACAGTACTGAATACTGTTGGATTACAGTAGAGGGAAATTTAAGAGGTACAAACCCTTCCAGCATGGCAATGTCCCTGTGCACAAAGCCCCTGAGTTCCACAAAGACATGGTGTGAAGGTTAAGGTTGGAGTGGAAGAATGTCCTGCACAGAGCCCTGACTTTCACTCATCCCCACTGAACACCTCTGGGATGAACTGGAACTGCAGCTTTTTCAACATCCCAACATCAGAGTCTGGTCTCACTAATGCTCTTGTAGCTGAATGAACACAAATCCCTACAGCTATGCTCTGATATCTAATGGAAAGCCCAGTATAAGGGTTAAGGTTGATATGAAATGGGATGTTCAACGAGCTCATATGATTGGGATGGTCAGATGTGTATAGGTGATAATAGATAGGTGTTGATCTGCACTGCTGTCTCAGTTCATTATATATGATCAGCTACACCCAACTGCTGCTCCTCCACTGGCTTCCGGTAGCTGCACCATCAGATTCAAAACACTGATGCTTTCTACAAAGCCAAGAATGGACCAGCACCATCTTACCTCAAAGCTCTTATTACTTCTCACATTGCACCTCGCTCCATCAGATCCACTAGCACTGCTGGACTGGTCCCACCATCTCTCAGGGTAAGAGGTAGGTATACATCTAGACTCTTCTCTGTTCTGACACTAAGGTGGAGGAATGAACTTCCCCTAGATGTCTTCAAATGCCGGATGAAGCACTTGAACTAGCTCTTATTTTTCCTTGTTTGTTTTCTGTATTGTTGAATGTTGATTAAAAAATAACACAGTTGATAGTATCCTAAGTCTGTGAACCAATGTTAATATAGTCATTGATAGAGACTTTGAGGACGCTGCTCTGGATAAGAGCGTCTGCCAAAGACCAGAAATGTAAATGTAAATGATCGACTTTTTGCTGTAACTCTAATTCTTCATATATAAATCAGATTTCTGGACTTATATGGGAAGCTGTTTAACGCCTAAAATATAACACACCTCTTCCTCCAAGTCAGCCTTTTCACGAAACGTACATTGTGTTCACCTCCTACAGTACGCGTCCCATGCCAGTGAACATATTCACCCCAATAAAATATTTGGAATATTCAAAAAGTCAACAGGAAGTGTCAATCATCCAAAAAAAAGCGTGAGAGGAAAATGACTCTAAGAAGGAAAGTGGGACACCAGACAATGGAAGTATAAATCATTACCCTTCTACAACTTCCTGCTATATAAGGATACACAACAAAGTATTGAAAGAATGAACAGAAAGAGGACTGGGATGAGCGTAAGAGGGTATTTATGGTTACTGGAGCGTGTTTTTAGGTACAGCAAGGATCTCATAGGATTGGTGACATGACTTCTGTTCTAAATGCCCATATGGAAACTATGCGCTCAAAACCTTCAGCTTATGGGCATGAAGCCTTTATTATCGCCACACATATATTACAGCACAGTGGAATTCTTTTCTTCACATATCCCAGCTGAGGAAGTGGGGGTCAGAGCACAGGGGCAGCTATGATACAGCACCCCTGGAGCAGAGAGGGTTAAGGGCCTTGCTCAATTGCCCAACAGTGGAGCTTGGTGATGCTGGGGCTTGAACCCCAATCCTCTGACCAACAACCCCAACCACTTGAGCCACCACTTCCCTCATTTGGATTTTTGGGATTTGAAGGAGTTTTGGGATAATGTATTTAAATTTTTGCTAAGAACTAGCTGGCTTAGTGGTTATCACTGTTGCCTCACAGCAAGAAGGGCCTGGGTTTGAATCCCAGGTTTGAACAGGCAGGGGCCTTTCTGTGTGGAGTTTGCATGTTCTCCCCGTGCCTGCATGGGTTCACTCCGGGTACTCCGGTTTCCTCCCACAGTCCAAAAACATGTTGATTGGTGATTCTAAATTGCCCGTGAGTGTGTGTGGTTGTCTGTCTATATGTGTGGCCCTGTGATGGACTGGTGACCTGTCCAGGGTGTACCCCTGCCTTTCGCCCAATGTGTGCTGGGATAGGCTCCAGCAGACCCCCGTGACCCTAATTAGGAATAAAGCGGGTATAGACAATGGATAGATGGATAGCTGGCTAAACTTCCCACATATGCGATGATTTCACGCCATGTTAGCTATTCTTAAATCCATCCCTGTTCTTCATCATGCGAGCTTAAAAACATGTTACTTTGCATCCCACGTGTAGATCACGGGTCGTTTTAGGTCACACTCTGTAGGTGTAGGAATCTGCACATGGTCTAATGCGTAAGCACGACTTCCAAAAATGTGCTCGGTTTTTGACGGGTGTGTTCCTTGTCAGTGTAACCACAGTCACGCATGATGGCACCTGCCGATTAAATCAGCATACCTGTGTCTGGCAGCTCGCATGTGGGAACAGCTGAAATGTTCGAGGAGAAGACGATTCGGCGAACAATGAGAACGTTCACAGGTATGCTAATGTGTCAAGGAAACATTTCTGACACGCCTGCATCTGCATGGGAAACCTCTCGCTGGAGAAGGACAAAACAAACCTTTTTCTGCTGTTGTTTTGGTTATAGAGATTGGTTGCTACGGAGATATTTTAATTTCTTTTCTTTGGACTGGGCTTTGTGTTGAAAATATGGGTAAAAAAAATCAAACGAAGGCTGTGAAAAACATCTGAATTTATGAAATAATGATTAAATAATCCAAAATAAATGTTTACACCACAAAAAACATAACTGAAGCATGTTTATATTTAACTTTTTTAAATTCTAGTCTTTCTCTTTTTATTATTTTTCACTGACTTCCTGTTTCACTGAGGCATAAATATGAGCTGATCTGAACAGAAGCCAAATTCCTTCAGCCATTTATCAACAAAAGGGAGATTATATAACATGCAAATGAAATATGACAGCGTGTTTACCTTCATATATTAGGCAACAGCTAAAGCTACATATGTTAACTGTTATGAGTGGTTATGAACCTGCAGAAGTAAATGGTGCAGCTTTACACAGTCAGAAGGAAGGTCATGAAAATATGTGTGAAGTGTATGACAAAGGATCTGTGATGTTGTGGAGCTGTTTTTCTTCACGGCCTAACCTGTTGCTTACATGCCATCCTGGACTCCCTGAACAGCTGGATCTTCTAGCAGATCCAAAACATACACACGAATCCATATAAAAATGGTTCAACAACCACAGCATCGGTCCATCCTAATCCTAATCTCAATCCTAATCCCAATCCTAAACACAAATGAAAACCTGTGGTGAGATGTGAAGAGGAAGAGAAGCGAAGATGAAGGATTCTGGTTTAATCCCATAATATGCTGTAGAAGACTCAATGCTCTCAATTATGACATATTTTATTTCGAAACCTATTTGTTATATTATATTATATTATATTATATTATATTATATTATATTATATTATATTATATTATATTATATTATATTATATTATATTATATTAGAAATAAATAAATAAATTTTGTTGAATTTGCAATTAAATCTTAGATTTTTGTCCTGTTTTTAAATAACCTCTGACATTTTATTCTATTCTATTCATCTCTCATTAAGAGTACCAGTAATGATCCCTAAATAATCAAAATAATGATGATGAGCTTAACGATCAAGGAGAACAGGACATGCCAGTTAGTAGTAGTAGTAATAATAATATTAATAATTATAATAATAATAATGTAAGGTGAGTAAAGCACATATGTTCATCATGTCCTTATTATTATTTATATCATTTCTCTCTATTTGAAGGTTCCTATTAATCGAATTTCATGTTTCAGTGGACACTGAACATTTCTTTCTCACTCTCCAGCTCTTAATGACTGAATTCAATACACTATTTTAAATCTGACACAAAAACCCCTCCCTGCATTCCTCAGAGAGCTGATTTATTAACATCCTGATTTTTTTATAATGCGCCTCTCTCTCTCTCTCTCTCTCTCTCTCTCTCTCTCTCGGTGAAAGTGTTTTGAATAGCCTTTGAGAGCATGCATTCATATTCTCAGACTTTTCTGAACCTCTGCAGTTTCTCTGTGAGTGCGAAACGCAGAGCCTCTGGATGGTCCGAGTTGGACACGGTGATGAAGTGAAGGCATGAACTCCTGAGCCACCACATTAGAGGAATTCCAGCATCAGTGTTTACACTCGGGGACAAACGCAGGCATTGAGACTGACCCGAGTCCTGAATGAGCTCTTTCTACACGCACGGTCCCTTCGCACCCGGTGCACATTCCCTCAGCCCCTTTCATTTAACGTCAAACACACCACCACTTCAATAAAATAACTCAGCTAATGACATTTGAGGACAACCCCAAGCATGCTGCCTCCTACACACACACACACACAGACACACAGACACACACACACATGTTTACTTTATCCTCACATCCTAATACCAACACACTTATTAAATGCAAGATTTTTGACATTTTTGAGAGTCTTCCAAATAATATAATTACAGTTTAAGCCTGGGAAGTTTGAGCTGAAAAAACCTGCACATTTTGATGGCATAATAAGCCTTTTTTAGTATTCTTCGTCTTCCTGTTTAGAACTTGTAGAAGATTTTTTTTCCAATTATCAACAAGGAATTTTTGTAGAAATTAAAATCACCACAATGAACCATGTCTGATGAATCGATGCAGCGATAAACCCAAGATAAAAGGTCTGGTTAAATGTAAACTGAAGGTTTCTGAGCTTTTATCATTCGTTATCATCATGAAGTCAGTGATCATTGCCATGTCTGAACCCGGTTCCTCTCAAGCTGTCTTCCTCTCAAGGTTTAAGAGGCCGGCGGTAGGTGCTGTGCAGGTTAAACCTCACTCCCCTGATCTGAGGCACACTGGAGTCTGACGCTAGTGGCTGTGTAGGATGTGTCACAAACATGAGCTCAGTCTAGCCCAGTTCAGTCTAGTCTATAGGATCTGATCTACAGGATTCCAGCGCTCAGCTCTGTGCACTTCTCAGGGAAGAATCTCGAAACCTAACACAAGTTGTAAAGTACAGACCTCGCTGCTGCTCTCAGACCCGTAGTCAGGTCAGATTACTGCACGTATTACAGACACAAGACCTTCTGTGTTCCTGCAGCAGTGTGAAGAAAGCCTTTTTCTCACAGATAAATGATCACATGTCTGTTTCACATGTCTTCACTTTGTAATGCGCCGGCGTTCGGCGTGAATTTAGAATAATGATGCAGCCTGACATTTATACACTATACTATACCACTATACTCTACACAAGAGGGACCCCCCCCCACCTCCCAACACACACACACACAAAAATACACTTAAACACACACACACACACACACACACACACACTCAGGCACTTAAACATGCTCACACGCACACAGACAAATTCACTCATACACTTACACACACTCACACACACAAATACACTGACACACTCACAAATACACACACTGACACACTCACAAACACACACGCAAATACACTCATACATTTAGACACTGACACACTCACACACACAAATACACTCATACATTTAGACACTGACACACTAACACACACACAAATACACTCATACATTTAGACACTTACACACACACACAAGTACCCTCACACATTTAGAAAGACACACACATGCTCACAGACACACACACACACATATTAATACATTAATACATATGTTAATGTACTCTACACATAACACACACACACACACTTACTCTCTCTCCCTCACACACACAGTCTCTCTCTCTCTCTCTCTCTCTCTCTCCCTCACACACACACATACTCACAGAAAAGAGGCATCAGGTTACACCAATCACTCGTATCCTTGTTTCTAGTATATAATTATACAATCTGCAGAAAAGATGTATATTTAGCTTGTGTAGAGACTTGGGCTGGAGCTGCTGTGGAGCATTTGGGAGAAGAGGCCCACGTCTTCCACTTTCACTTTCAGAGCACGAGAGCGCGGCGAGACATCTCCAGATCGGACACTTTCATCAATTCCTGTCTGCTTGCACTTGTTGCTGGAACGGTTTCAGAAGATGAAATCATATCTGGAGGTGTTTATTACAAACTGTCTAGAAATGCACAAGAAGCCAGACATTTTCTACACCTCTGCATTTAACATGAAGAATTTGACCTAACTGAGCAGCTTTTTAGCAGAGAAAACACACTCCACTCATCCCCACAGGCATGATTTCATTTACAATAAACAACAATTATTGGTCTATTAATACTAGGCTGATTATTGAAATATACTATAATATTTTGGTATTAACTAGAACCCTGAAGTTTGTTTGTTTATTAATTAAATTAAATTAAATTAAATTAAATTAAATTAAATTAAATTAAATTAAATTAAATTAAATTAAATTAAATTAAATTTAATTTAATTTAATTTTAGAACTAAGCTGACAATTTGTACTTTGAATAGATTTTGTATATATAGAATATTTTATTTCATTTATTTTTGTCATCTATATTTTATATTTCATTTATATTTTTGAGTACATGTTGTTTAATTCAATTTATTTTTTCATTTCTATTTTGTGTCTCATTTACATTTTTGAATACATTTTGTATATATAGAATATTTTATTTCATTTATTTTTTCATCTATATTTTATATCTCGTTTATATTTTTGAATAAATTTTCTATATATAGAATATTTTATTTCATTTATTTTTTCATCTATATTTTATATCTCGTTTATATTTTTGAATAAATTTTCTATATATAGAATATTTTATTTCATTTATTTTTTCATCTATATTTTATATCTCGTTTATATTTTTGAATACATTTTGTATATATAGAATATTTTATTTCATTTATTTTTTTTTATATCTCGTTTATATATTTTTAACACATTTTGTAATTTCGAATACATTTGTATATAGAGACTATTTTATTTATTTTCATTTATATTTTATTTATATTTATTTTTTCTTGTTATCTGATGCAATCTCTGGCAAAAGAATTTCCTTCAGGATTAATAAATTTCTGTCTTATCTCATCTCATCTCATTAGTGGTTAAGGTGTTGGACTACTGATCAGAAGGTTTTGGGATCAAATCCCAGGTCCCCTGAGCAAGGCCCCTAACCCTCAATTGTATAAAATGAGATCAATTAAGTCACTCTCGATAAGGGCATCTGCTGAAATGTAAATAACGCCTTTATCCAGAGCAGATTATATTTTTACTATTTTTTCATTTCCTTTGGAGCACATGTAGTTAAGTCTCCACGTAATTGATCTTTACCAGTGAATATCATCTTAAATCCAAAAAGACACAAATCTTTCAGATAGACAGATTGCTGCTCTATTTCGGACGTGGAGGTCATTCGCTACACCCCACATGCGTACAGCTGTGAATCATCTGCAAAGCTTTGAACACGACCACATGCTGCTGTCTGATCTGAACTAGTAGCAGCACATGCGAGAGAAACGAAACAGGACCCCGTACCGGGCTCTGTGGTACACCAAGATGGGTTTTCTGATGAACCGCAATGCGTTCGAATGAAAAATGTATCTTAACATTTATAGTTGTGTATCAGGTATTTATATAATCACCTCCAAAAGTCAATTATTTTTAAAATGTCAGTTTTATCCCTAAATAAAAACACTTTCTCATGGAGAAAAATGAAACAAATCCACAAGTCTGATTTTGATTTATTTTATATATTTCTATATCACATTAAGGGTGGTATAGAAACACATCTGATACAATTTATCTTGGTTTTTTTATTATTAATTTTTTTTATTAAATTTAAATTATTTAAATGATTATAAATTGTTTAAATTATTACATTTAAATTATTTAAATTATTATATTATATAAATGATTATTTAAAAAAATTTTTTTTAAATTATTATAAATGATTATATAAATTCTTAGATTTTTGAATTTAATGTAATTATTATATAAATTATTAGATTGTTAACTAAAATTAAATGATAATTTAAATTATTATATTTTTATTGTGTTTTTATTTTTATATTATTAAATTCTGTTATTAAAATATATTACTATTAATAATTTTTTTTTTATTTTGTTTTTTTGTTTTTGTTTTGAAATAAGTTGTGTTCTACATACAAATGTTGAACTACAGCCATACAGATTGAGATACAGGTTTTTTTTGTTTATGGTTAATGTGTGTGTGTGTGTGTGTGTGTGTGTGTGTGTGTGTGTGTGTGCACATGTTTGTGGTTGTGTGTGTGTGTGTGTGGGTGGGTGGGTGGGTGGGTGAGTGGGTGTGTGTCTCCTCTGATATGTACAGTACTTGTAAGTAATTACTTGAGATGTTTTCTAGACAAACAGGATATTCATCAACTGTGCAAGCAAAACGTTGTGTACCTCAGTAAGCTTGAACAGTAATTAGTGATATACACAACACAACACTACACAACACTACACTACACAGCACTACACTATAATACAATACACTACACACCACACCACTACACAACACTACACTATAATACAATACACTACACACCACACCACTACACAACACTACACAACACTACACAACACAGCACTACACAACACTACACAACACTACACTACACAGCACTACACTATAATACAATACACTACACACCACACCACTACACAACACTACACAACACTATAATACAATACACTACACACCACACCACTACACAACACTACACAACACTACACAACACTACACAACACAGCACTACACAACACTACACAACACTACACAACACAGCACTACACTATAATACAATACACTACACACCACACCACTACACAACACTACACAACACTACACAACACAGCACTACACAACACTACACAACACTACACTACACAGCACTACACTATAATACAATACACTACACACCACACCACTACACAACACAACACAACACTATAATACAATACACTACACACCACACCACTACACAACACAACACTACACAACACAGCACTAC
>NC_080729.1:16776433-16798933 GCF_019097595.1 Hemibagrus wyckioides | reverse complement strand
AATGGGAGAAAGGAGGAAGAGTCCGGATTAGCGCTAACGGAAGGGCTTCGACGTGGCCCATCATGTAACTGGTGTAACGGGTTGCCGTCTCAGGAGATTATTTATCACACCCAAACCTGAGTCACCAATCACAGATGTGCCCACAAACATAGATGCAGTCACGCATATGTACACACACACACACACACACACACACACAAAACGCTGTTTTTTGGGGGAAACATTTATAAGATGTTGCCAAGAATTGTAAGAGAAACTCCTGCTGGAATGTACAATCATACACTGCCGTATTTTGTAGCTTTTACAGAATATAAAGTGGGCTGTCTGAAAAAAGGTAAACATGCAATTAGGCCTTTCGAAAAATAGCCCTCGTTTTTTTGCTTTGTAACAGCTGGATTTGGCCGAGGCTCTGAGACCCAAAACCACAACACATCTGATTGAAACCACGTGTGTCATGGTGTCTGGGTGAAAGAGTGGGGTGGGTTAGTGGTGAGAGTGGGGTGGGGGAGAGAGAGGGTGAGTGGGGTGGAAGAGTGGGGCAGGAGAATGTGGTGAAGGAGTGGGGTGGGGGAGTGGTGGGGTAGAAGGGGGGGGGGGAGAGTGGAGTGGGACAGTGTGGGGGGAGAATGGGGTGGGTGAGTGGCGTGGATTCGTGATGAGTGGGGTGGGAAAGTAAGAGGGTGAGTGGTAGGTGGGATAGTGGGGTGGTTTAGTGAGAAGGGAGAGTGGGGATAATTAGTGGGGTGGGTGAGTGTAGAGGGAGATTGGGGTGAGTGATTGGGGTGGGTGAGTGTTAATGTAGAGTGGGGAAAGAGAGTGGGGAAAGAGAGTGGGGTGAATGATTGGCATGGGTGAACATGGAGAGTGAGTTGGGAAGCTTAGTAGGGTGAGAGAGTGGGGTGAATGATTAGCATGGGTGAACATGGAGAGTGAGTTGGGAAGCTTAGTAGGGTGAGAGAGTGGGGTGAATGATTAGCATGGGTGAACATGGAGAGTGAGTTGGGAAGCTTAGTAGAGTGGGAGAGTGGGGTGAATGGGTGTGGAGGGAGAGTGTCGAGAGTGAGTTAGTGTGGAGGGTGATTGGGGTGTGTGATTGGAGAGGGAGAGTGGGGATGGTTGAGTGTGGACAGAAAGTGGGGATAATTAGTGGGGTGGGTGAGTGTGAAGGGTGAGTGGGGTTTGTTAATGGAGTGAGTGACTGGGCTGGATTAGTGTGGAGGGGTGAGTGGGGTGGGTGAGTGTGGAGGGTGAGTGGGGTGGGTGAGTGTGGAAGGTGAGTGGGGTGGGTTAGTGTGGAAGGTGAGTGGGGTGGGTTAGTGTGGAAGGGTGAGTGGGGTGGGTGAGTGTTGAAGGGTGAGTGGGGTGGGTTAGTGTGGAGGGGTGAGTGGGGTGGGTGAGTGTGGAGGGTGAGTGGGGTGGGTTAGTGTGGAAGGTGAGTGGGGTGGGTTAGTGTGGAAGGGTGAGTGGGGTGGGTTAGTGTGGAGGGGTGAGTGTGGAGGGTGAGTGGGGTGGGTTACTGTGGAAGGTGAGTGGGGTGGGTTAGTGTGGAAGGGCGAATGGGGTGGATGAGTGTGGAGGGTGAGTGGGGTGGGTGAGTGGGGTGGGTTAGTGTGGAAGGGTGAGTGGGGTGGGTGAGTGTGGAGGGTGAGTGTGGAGGGTGAGTGGGGTGGGTGAGTGGGGTGGGTTAGTGTGGAGGGGTGAATGGGGTGGGTGAGTGTGGAGGGTGAGTGGGTTAGTGTGGAGGGTGAGTGGGGTGGGTTAGTGTGGAGGGGTGAGTGTGGTGGGTGAGTGTGGAGGGTGAATGGGTTAGTGTGGAGGGTGAGTGGGGTGGGTTAGTGGGGTGGTGGGTTAGTGTGGAGGGTGAGTGGGGTGGGTGAGTGGGGTGGGTTACTGTGGAAGGTGAGTGGGGTGGGTTAGTGTGGAAGGGTGAATGGGGTGGGTGAGTGTGGAGGGTGAGTGGGGTGGGTGAGTGTGGAGGGTGAGTGGGGTGGGTTAGTGTGGAAGGGTGAGTGGGGTGGGTGAGTGTGGAGGGTGAAGTGTGGAGGGTGAGTGGGGTGGGTTACTGTGGAAGGTGAGTGGGGTGGGTTAGTGTGGAAGGGCGAATGGGGTGGATGAGTGTGGAGGGTGAGTGGGGTGGGGTGAGTGGGGTGGGTTAGTGTGGGAAGGGTGAGTGGGGTGGGTGAGTGTGGAGGGTGAGTGTGGAGGGTGAGTGGGGTGGGTGTGAGTGGTGGTGGGTTAGTGTGGAGGGGTGAATGGGGTGGGTGAGTGTGGAGGGTGAGTGGGTTAGTGTGGAGGGTGAGTGGGGTGGGTTAGTGTGGAGGGTGAGTGTGGTGGGTGAGTGTGGAGGGTGAATGGGTTAGTGTGGAGGGTGAGTGGGGTGGGTTAGTGGGGTGGGTTAGTGTGGAGGGTGAGTGGGGTGGGTTAGTGGGGTGGGTTAGTGTGGAGGGTGAGTGGGGTGGGTTAGTGTGGAGGGTGAGTGGGGTGGGTTAGTGTGGAGGGTGAGTGGGGTGAGTGAGTGTGGAGGGTGAGTGGGGTGAGTGAGTGTGGAGGAGTGAGTGTGGAGGGTAAGTGGGGTAAGTGAGTGGGGTTCGTTGTGGTGGTGGATGTGAAATAAATGTAAAAGGTCAGGCTGAAATGTGATCTGAATTGTTATCTCAGGCCGGGATGTTCAGACATTCAGAGCTCATAAATACTGTTTAGAGTTAGAATCTTCTGTCCAGAGAGAGAGAGAGAGAGAGAGAGAGAGAGAGAGAGAGAGAGAGAGAGAGAGAAAGTGCAAGTGCAGCTCTTACTTTAATGAAGGAGTGCTGTTTAATGGAGACGTACAGGGAACTGTTAACCACCGAGTGCGTCATGAGGGTGTTTTACAGAATGAGGCCAGGGAACAAGCTGCAAAGACATCAACACTTTTATATTCCTCTCACACACAGATCCGTAAACTCACACACACACACACACACACTCACCCAGCCGTCTCACACACACACACACACACCCATCACACACTGTCACATCTACACACATGGCTCCAGCGCGACCTGAAACTATCACTCTCTAATCTTCAGCTTTAACACAACCCTAACACAAGGCTTAGAGTAGTTCAGAGTTTTGGTTTATTTATATTTTCCTGGACTAAAATAGAGTATTCTACATAATTCTCTAAAAAAATCCATTTATCCATTTCTGTACAGCTTCATAGGGTTGCAGGGATCCTGGAGTCTATCCCTGGGGTTGAAATTGAAATATAGAATGTTCTTGTTCTTTCTGCTGCTCCATGTTTGGGGTCACCACAGCAGATCGTTTGGTCCGCATGTTTAGATTTGGCACAGGATTTACACCGGATGCCCTTCCTGACTCAACCCTCCCATTGAACCCGGGCTTAGGACCTTAACTCTTCAGTGGCTGGGTTAGCGCCCTCCACTAAGGTTATTATCCCTAACCTTTATCCCTAATGAGCAAAAGGTGTAAAGGTGGCAAGCAAAAAAACTCCCTGAGATGATATGAGGAAGAACCTAGGCTCAGAAGGGAATCCTCATATCAGCACATGTCTCTAGACTAGGTGAGGAACCCGGAGAACCTGGAGGAAACTCCCAAAGCAGAACACACACACAGCAGAGGCAGGACTCAAACCCCAAACCCCCAGAGCTGTGAGACAAACCAGCTACTCACTACACCCCCATTTTTTCTACACCTAGCTGTAAAAGTAAACACCATCATAATATTCACCGAGAGTGCATCCGTGCTCAGGTTTCTATCCTGGTGAAGAAAAATATGAAGTCATGACAGCAAACATACATATATGCATGGCAGGCTAATTGCTGCTATGTCTGCTGGCGTTCCATATTTATGAAAGACACTATTGTATGGACTGCTGTTCCACATGTCATACATGACACCCTATACATCCAGTCATCTCACTTAACACCTATAACTTCTCAAAAACTCTTAGAGTCTCTAAGAGATAAGATCGACACCTGCATTAGCAAAATACTTAGAATGAAGAAACTAACATGCATGAAAAAGGCGACGGGCTAAGGGCCTTGCTCGAGGGCCCAAGAAGAAGAAGTCTCCAGTGTTAGCTCATGTAAAACAAGAAATAAAGCTTTTACATATTTACATAATTTACACTATTTAGACTTACTATAGAGATTACAAAGAGCCTAAGACACAAACACAAAGAGTAAGATTAATATAATTTTAATTAATTCATCAATTCATTTTTTTCTTATTTATATGCAGTTTTTCCTGATTGTTTAATTTAATTTAATTTAATTTAATTTAATTTAATTTAATTTAATTTAATTTAATTTAATTTAATTTAATTTAATTTAATTTAATTTCTGCTATTATTCTATTATTATTTTATTATTCTATAGGTATTATCATTATACGTTATATTTTGCATTTTATTTAGCAAAAAAAAAACATGATTTCTCTGTTTTTCTTTAATTCATGAATTTTTATTGCATTTAAAAATATCTTCTACACTTTTTGTCCATTTCTTCGTCACTTACAATGTTGACAAATAAATAAATGCTCTGTCAAACAGCCACATTAAATGTATTGTTCATGTGGATTCCTAGCAGACGCCCTTATCCAGGGCCCAAGGAATGAGTGTCCAGTGTTAGCTCATGTAAAAGAAGAAATAAAGCTTTTATCTATTTACCTAATTTACACTATTTACTTCAACTTTAACTTTCTATTTACTTCAACTTTAACTAAAACAATGTTCATGTCGTGTCGTGCACCGAGACGTGCTTTTATTATATAAAATCACCCTGATGGTGGTAACGCTAACTCCACTGCATGTTGTCTGCCATGTTGTCGAGAATTTTCCTCAAACATCACAACCCCTATGTGTTTTATTCCTTATGACATAAGAGCTGTTTATGGAACATGTTCACTGATTGAGCATGTGACGTTAACAATCATTCAATCAAATGCTAACACTAACACTTCACACGCACCTCGCTGGATGTACAGGGTGACACCAGTTATTACATGTTTATAGCACGGTTATGTCAGGGTTACGATGCGGGATTCATTTATCGAGCGCTAGGGACAAACAAATCTACAAGCCTACAAGGTATTCTAGAGAAAAGGGAAGGGTGGATTCCTCACTCCCTCAAACACAATCCCACCCCCCACCCCCCTCCTCCACTCCTTTTCCTCCCAAACAGGATGTTTGATGGATTGTGTGTGGTGGCCCAGCAGATGCGAGCCGAGAGCTCTTTCTTGGAAAGTTATTTGAGGTGAGATAAAGTTATCAGCGCTCCACTCCTGATACTTCTCGCTAAGACTAACATTGATTTACTGCGCGATCTCTTGCACAAGGAGTTTATTAAACACGCCAAGAAAGCCAATATCATCACTAAACCTTACAGCGAGTCTTCCAAGCGACTATTAATTTTCACTTGCTGCCATAACTTGTGGCTTAATGAGATGTGGGAGATGTGGATGTGTTTGGAGAGTGAAACATAAATGGCAGTAACTTGGCTTGTTTTGTGATGATTCCCAAACTGTACAAATCTGACTGGGGAGGGGAAGAGGAATAACAGTAACTGGGAGGATTATACAATCCACTGGACTCCAGTAGCATCCAGGATATTTACCTTTTATACGCTATAATGCTTAATATCTATGTCTGTTTTTCTATTCTAAATCATTCCAGCAGTCGACTCTATATCAGCAGATATCTTTTGAATTATTATTTGAAGCCATCATTAGTCCTTGTATACAGTGTAATGTATATACAGTATATATATATATATATATATATATATATAGGTTTATAGGAATAAAGTGTTTATTCGTCTTATTTGTGCCATGAAAGTCCAGGCTAAAACTCTCCAGCAGGTCGCTGTGAGTCGTCAAGTTAAGAATGGAAGTCAGGAAAAGAGCTATCTCACCTAAAATGGAAAATATTTCCTTTCACAGAGCTGGAGAAAAGGATAATAAGATATCAGTGTACTTAAGGAGACCATCCCGGACAGTGAAAACTGCAAATCCAGACGTGAAACAAACACAGATACAAAAACACAATGGAAGAACTAGTGGAAGAAAAACATTTGAAAAAAAAGAAAGAAAAGGAAACACGACAGAGACTTACAAAGATCCCAAGACGCAAACACAAAATGGAGTAACATTAATATAATTTTAATTCATGTTCTTTTTGCCCCTTATTTATTTGCAGTTTTTATTTTATTTTATTTTATTTTATTTTATTTTATTTTATTTTATTTTATTTTATTTTATTTTATTTTATTTTATTTCTGCTTTATGCTATTATTCTATGATTATTCTATGATTATTTTATTATTATATTGCTATTATTATTATATGCATTTTTACAATATTTTGCCATTTTTATTTAGCAAAAAAAATTGTTTTTGTATTTTCTGACTGCCTCATATTCCATGATTTCTCTGTTTTTCTTTAATTCGTGAATTTTTTATTGCATTTAAAAATGTCTTCTTCTTTTTTTTAACACTTTTTGTCCATTTCTTCGTCACTTACAATGTTGACAAATAAATAAACGTTCTGTAAAAAAAAAAAACCACATTAAATGCCTTGTTCATGTGGATTCATCATTTCAAATGAGGGGGTGTGTAAACTTTTGCACTCGACTGATAAAAAAAAAAAATCATTTTGTAATTAGAGTGGAAGTGTGGAGCATCATAATGACATGAAATTCGATTAAAGAGAAGTGAGTCACTTGTGCAGACTGGAAATCAGGACAGGTGTGTGTGTGTGTGTGTGTGTGAAACAGATATTGAGACTCTTCAATTACAGCCAACCAGTACTTGTAGCTAAACACCTGCTTATCGGATAACATCTAACCTGACAACATTTTGGACACACACACACACACACACACACACTCACAAACACACTTAAAGAGCTCTAATCAGCTCACTCACTCTTTTTGGTCAAGCATCTCATAGCTTTGAAGTTCCACCACATGATCACAGAGCGTGACCGGCCTGAGGGATTGATCCGCACTGGACACTTCAGCATCGCTAATGACAGGGAGCCTGGAATCATCAAAAGAAATGCAAATCAGCCTTCCTGACGTAGAAAGAGTGTATATATATAACATGAGGCTTATATCAGAGAAGATCTAAACGATATAAATTAAGCAGTGTCATAAATCACAGGCTGATAACTGGTTCGAAATGTAAACAGTGACAAAATTCAGCTCGAGTGACCTCACTGGATAGTCTCAGGACCGCAAGAACAATTGACACTCAAGTTTCCTGTAAAGCATAGAACTGAAGAATCCAGAAGTGACAGAACTTGCTCATAGAAAGAGAAATGATTTATAAATACGCTCTCCGGTGACACGGGGATGAGGATGGATTCCCGTCTAGTGTCTGGTTCCTCTTCAGGTTTCTTCCTGGTGTCATTTCCGGGAGCTTTTCCTCGTCATCGTCTCCTCTGGCTTGCTCGTCAGGGACAAGGTTCATTGTTAAAAGCGCTGTAGAAATAAAACTGAATTGAATTGAATATATTGGAGTCTTTGATCTGCCGTTGCATCAAGTCAGCTTTCGTCAGGAAGGAATTAGTGTTAAGTCAATAATGAGCTCAGAAACTACGCTGAACCTGTTAGCTGCTCAGGAGCTCTTGATTGCACAATTTCCCATATTATAAATAATAAATAATAAATATTTACATCATTTACATAGTCCAGATAGGGATGAGCCTGGTTCCTCTCAAGGTTTCTTCCTCATATCATCTTCAGGGAGTTTTTCCTCATCACCGTCGCCTCAGGTGTCTCATTAGTGATAAAATAGTAACTTTCTCATTTTTATTCTATGTTTCTATATTTCTGTAAAGACAGCGTGCATTGTTAAAAGCGCTATTTGAATTGAATTGAATATATATGTAATTTATATACATACACACACAGGATATTTCTCGTAAGCTGCTTTATAGAAATGTCATCGTCTAAAGCTCTATACAAGTAAATTATCTATTCAGCTTTTTCATCCGTACTTCATTCCAACAACAGAAAACATGCTGACAGAACAATAGAGCACACTCTTAGCCTTTGTTTAAGCTTGTTAAGTCAGTTCTCCTGCATTGTGTTCAGACACAACATGAAAAGCAGCGCCTCCTCAAACTGCTGCTGTAAGTCGTGTAACGATCCCGAGGCTCTTCTAGCGCGAAGCTTTCTGACGCACCGCTTAAGCTGGGTAGAAATCCGGCAATTAGGGACCGACGGGAAGAAAACAGCTTGGGCACGCTCATTCACTCGGCCCCGACTGAAACATTCCACAGCTCGGGTTTTTTACAGAGCAGGTGAATGTTCGGTATGTCGAGTGGGTTTGATGTCATCTTAAGAAGCCCATTCGAAAATTCAGGCGAGGAATGAGCTTTAAAGCGTCGCTCAAAGGCAAACCAGTTGCGGGCTTGTCTGAGGTTTTAATTAAGTTTGGTATTTAGTGAGCTTGCTTTGTTGAGAATGTTCGTGATGACAAACACGGATCTTTACTAATGGATCAACTCGTTCCGCCTCATGCGCGTCGATCTTGTCTACGGAGAATACTTATTTGTAACAGAACAGAAAGCTGACACCAGTAATGATTGATTTAGTTTAATTACATGTGGCTTGTGACATGATTCTCTCTCTCTCTCTCTCTCTCTCTCTCTCTCTCTCTCATGTTATTCTGCAGCTATATTAGGTGTCATGAGAGGATTACGCTAACGGGTCACGGTGAATAGGTGCCTGTTCTACATTTCTAATAATAACCCCAGCAAAAGCAGAGAGGAAACCTAACACGTGAAAGGTCTGCGTTCTTTGACGTCACACTTTTTAGGCTTTTTCGCATCGATTCCATCGCATGAAAGCAGCTTCCTCGCTTAATGGATGAGCTCTTTTCTTGGCAATCGACAAACAAAAAAGCTGATCTTTGATGTCTCCTATAAGGATGATGCAAACACATCATGTGTGTGTGTGTATGTGTGTGCGTGCGTGTGTGTGTGTGTGCGTGCGTGTGATTTCAGTCCAGGATAGATTTCCATCTGTCCTCTTTCCCATGCAACACAATGCAGTGTCTAAAGTCTCACAGTAACAGGAGCAGCAAATATCTGTCATTTACACAGCGTGCACTTAATACAAGCGACCACAGAAAGTGGAAACGCTCCATAACTGCCCCGAATATTGCTTGAACGAGCATAAAGAGCATCTTGAAAGAGCTCAGGGTGGCCAAGAACATTTTGCGAGAACATTTCAAGCTTTTCGGTGGCTTTTCTCCATGTAATAATAATAATAATAATAATAATAATAATAATAATAATAACAATGGGGTCCATTTCTAGGTCTCTACCCACACATGCACTGTAAAGAGAGCAAAAAAGGAAGTGAGGAGAAAATAAAGAGCAGGAATAAGAAAGTTTGTTTTAGGTTTTGATGAGAGGAAGAAGTGCAGTCCTAAAAAGTCCTGAGGGACGATGTTCTAAAATTTGGAGGTTACACCAATAAAAGATCTCCCCAGTGATCCTTCAGTCCAGCAGAGCAGGAGTCAGAGCAGGTTCACCTCTGATATTGGGTATAATTTTACTAAAAGTGTTTTGACATTACTGGGGTCTAAAAAGCGCTACAGAAAATAAATAAAATAATAAAAATAATAAACAAACAAACAAACAAACAAACAAACAAATAAATAAATACATGATTGAACAAATAAACAAACAAACAAATAAACAAACAAATAAACAAACAAATAAACAAACAAATAAATAAATAAAATCCTTTTCGTGAATTGTCTTTCTCTTGATCCCAAACAAAAAAAACCCATAAAATTTAATAAGAATCCATAAGATTGGAATTTGTGTAACAAAATATATTAAAATAAAGACCTTGGTGGATATAAATCTGAAAGAAAAACCCTGAATGTTTTTTTTAAATTAATGTTTATTATTTTAAACTGATTTATCAAATTCAGGTGATGAACAACAGAATCAGCAGAAACAAAAGTGGGTTTTGAGGTTTTGAGTTGAGTCAGTAAAGGATTTTCTTTCTTTCCTTCTTTCTTTCTTTCTTTCTTTCTTTCTTTCTTTCTTTCTTTCTTTCTTTCTTTCTCTATCTATCTATCTATCTATTATTTTATTTTATTTTATTTTATTTTATTTTATTTTATTTTATTTTATTTTATTTATTTATTTATTTTATTTTTTCTTTATTTTATTTAATTTATTGCTTTTATTATTATTATTATTATTATTTTATTCCTGTAGTGCTTTTAAGACCCCGGTAATGTCCCAGATCAATTCACCAAATGGTCCAAAAGGGTCCAAAGGGTCAGAACAGTGAAATACCACAGGGTTAAATGTAAGCGTTCGGTGTGAGTAAAGCGTCTCAGCAGCACAATGCTGAACACATTGAGCTGATTCTCATAAGTGACCTGGTATTTCCTCTGGCTTGCTCATTAGGGATCTAAATATAACCCCACATCTTGATTTCTGTATAACTGCTCTTGTGACAATGCCTATTGTTAAAGCTTCTGTATAAATAAAACAGAATTAAAGAGAATAATAGCTGCTGATGAACATACTCACGGAGGAATACCTGAATCATAAGCTCAGAGTAAATCACCTAATAAAAGGCATTTCCTTTCGTTTCAGCTCTCCTTATTTATTTATTTATTTATTTTTAAATCTGTTCTTTAAATATCCTTGTATAGGAAGTGTGTCTCTTGTTGTCTCTTCTGTCATCACCTCAATTTACAGGAAAGTCAAACGCATGCCAGAGGCCACGAATATTCTTTGTGCCGAGGTCGGAACAGACGCGTGATGCTGCTCGCTAACCATAAAGCAACTAAACGAATGGTTTCATTTCTTTTTCCAATTATTTTACGCTGAAGTAGTCATGTTCCCCGAACACAGTGTCTTTACATACTTTACTATGTGCATTCAATGAATCATCCCTTGACTTCCTGTCGATTGGGAAGATCAGATTCGTATCTCACCTGTTTTGTCAATTCCAAGGAAACAGGAAGTGGAACGTTATTTGTCAGTATTCATGTTTATGAATGCCTTCATGGATGAGATGAGATGGTTACAATATTAAGTAGATTTATACGCCGATCAACATCACAAGCGCCGTCTACTCTACTGACGCCATTTTACGTATCCGCACGCAGTCATGCCCCACGAGCAACTCGAATCCCCTCGGATCTATGCCTGCAAGGCTGAAACGAAGGCAAACAAGCTCCTTATCACCGATCTTTATTTCATCTGTATTACTGATAATCAAGCTAATCTGGCTAAATAATCTAGATAGCAGGCTAAGAGAGTTGGCGTGTTTACAGTGTGTGTGAAGAGTAATGAACTCTGAACATCTATGTGTGTATTATCAGAAAAGAGGTTTCCTTAAGGGTTTTCCCTACTAGCTTTCTTACCTTAAAGCTTGAACTTTTTTCTCATACCTCAGTCTAAACTGCTGAGATAAATCTCTTCTGCACACCTGCAACGTTTATCTGAGGCACAACATGGAAACCACGTGAAAAAGCCCTCCGAGGCTGAACCGCCGTGATTACGTCACCTGTGTATGAAAGGTCTTGGGTATTTGGTGTGATATCTTTGCACTGATGTTCCAGTAACACTGAACGTCTCTAAATACCCCTGTAACAACCCCTAATATCCATCTCTCCTGCCCCATGACTGTAATCAGGCTGCGCAGGGCAGTAATCTGCGTAACCAGCACCTTAGCATTTGCTGAGTGGTAAACTGCTGCGTAAACTCTAGGCTTGGAATAGTGTGGGAGAAGACAGGAGTCTAATGGAGAGAGAGAAAGAGAGAGAGAGAGAGAGAGAGAAGTACATTTGAGAAGGTAAGTAAGAAGTACACTTGAATGGATCCTAATTCTCTCTTTGACAAAGACAGAGACAGACAGACAGCTCTGGAGAGAAACCTGAGGAGAAACAGAAGGAATTCTCTCCATTGTTTTGTGTGCTTGTTGTTTTTGTCCATAAGCCCCATCCTTTTTTCCCCCCCGGGGTGTGTGTCAGCAGGGGGGGGTGTAAACGCAGCTTCTGTAACTCACAGCGGCTCCTCTCGCTGGTTTCTCCCCATTCAGGGGCAGGATCCCCCGGGCTCCACTTTCCCAGAGGGAGTGAGGCCCATTGTGAAGCACCTGAGGCCCAGCAGGAGAGCTCTGAGCTGCGCTCCAAACACACAGCACAGCCCCGGGACGAGCGTCTGAGCCTGGAGGCCATGACCTGGAGAACGCTAGGTTCTGGGGAAAGATGAAGAACTCATGCATTTGGTTGAACTCAGGTTAAGGAGTGGCTCTCGGGTGCAAAGTCTGACGTGTGTTGGCTCTCTGCTTAAACAAACCAGAGCATGTTTCCTGTGAGGCTACTAAACCAGGCAACATTGCTCAATTGTTGCCTTTTACCACTATACCTACTGGAAGTATAAGAAATTCCGGCACCATAAACCGGACCTGAGGGTTCTCTGTTAGTCACCAGTTGTTTGGTTTTGAGAATTTGCTCAAGACACCACACAACACCATATACACACTGATTCACTGGTGCTGTAAACACCACATACAGCTAATTCATTCATGTTTCCAAGATACACACCGTGCTAGTTTATTTGCAGACCTTTCTTGTTTTAAAACTAATTTTTGCATCACCGAAACAACAATTTTCTCCTGTTTTTCTTGTGTCCATGTTCAGCATGGAACGTCTTTGTCATGTCCCTCTCCACAGTGGTGTTTAATATGAAGCTCATATGAAAGTAGACACTCAGGATTTTAAGAATTTGTAGTTTTTCATCAGTGTTTCTGTCTGGATCGAGCCTATTAGCCTGCTAAGAAAGCCAAATCGGTTATTTTTCTCCACGCAAATGTTTCTATCTTCAAAGTAAAGGTTGATATCAAACCCGTTTCTGAGACACCCCAAGTGCTTTTTCATAAAGATTTAAGATTCAAAGGTGTTTGTCTTCAACCACTTATCCAACAGAGGGAAAAACACACGTCTCACACGTCTGAGTCCTGACTCAATTTTATATCAGAACTTGCAGCCAGAAAATCATTCATTTGTTTATACTGAGTGAAAATGTTCCGTAAGTTAGACTGCAGTGTGCTGGTAAACAGGGTTAAAGGTGAAGTGGGTTTCTGTAGAAAAAGTTAAATAAATAAAAAATCGCTAAAGCCCAGTTTTGTTTTTCTTATTTAATTGCTTCTATTAATAATGACATCATTGCACACTTCACTGTAAATATTATGGGTTGATTCTTGTTATTAAACACATATTAATTGAGATGGATGAACTCCAGCAGTGAGCTCGCTATCAGCGACCTACGTGCCAGGCTGCTATGGCACATGCAGGAGCCGCTTGCCCAATGTCGAGACTGGACACACCTTAATGACTGCCCTGAAGTCCAACCGACACAAGGTCACGGACGGACTTTGTCCTCATGCAGACGTTAACGTCGCCATACTCCTGGTCTGGCGTGTGACTCAGAGACGAGTCGACAAGACAAGGCTGTGTGCTTGGGCTAATTTGAGCAGACTTTGCCCTGCTGTGAAAGCTGCCTGAGGCTGAGCAGTGTTTACCTCTAGCAGGATCTATATAAAACTCTGAATGCCGTGACAGCGTATACGGCGAGACCCAAGGTGGATCGCACAGCACAAACACACGTGTGATTAATGCAGGAGAGGGCAAACACGGCCTTTGTTTGGGAGTGTGATATACTTCTTACTTGTGGCAGTGCTGGAGATGACGATAGAGAAAACAAACACTTCACTCTTATAGTTTTCAATCAGCGTCCATTCACTGCTGAAGGGCTGTGTGTGACAAGCCTGACTGACCAAACACAGGTGTGAAATCACACTCCCACGCACGCCAGGCTTGCATGCATGCACATGTGTACAAAAACATATACATATCTGAACCATCGAACTTCACAGACTGAGCTTCGTTTTTATTTTCACTTATAGCGCATGCTGCACTGTCGGGGGTGTAACACAATGCTATCTGGATATGGATGTGTTTAGTGCTCAAAAACCTTTATCTATATCTGGACTCAAAGTGGGCGTGGCCTAAACTGATTGTTTTAACTGATATAAACCATACCACAGCAACCCCCAGAAAAAGTGGGAAGATAGATGTGCTGTCTTTTAAATCCAAGTTTTATTTATTTATTTGTTTGTTTGTTTATTTATTTACTTTTAATGCATGTATTTATGTATTTATATTGTTCATTTGTTTGCTTATTTATTTATTTGTTTGTTATTTTTTATTTTATTTTTTTACTTCTTATTTGTTTGTTTGCTTATTTATTTATTCTGTTTTTTTGCTTGCTTATTTATTTATTTATTTATTTATTTATTTATTCATTTACTTATTTGTTTGTTTGACATTTATTTATTTATTTACTTAGTATATGTATGTATTTATGTATTTATTTTGTTTGTTTGCTTGATATTTATTTATTTTTATTTAATTCTTATTTGTTGGTTTGCTTATATATTTATTTATTCTGTTTGTTTGCTTATTTATTTATTAATTTATGTACTTATTTATTTATTTATTCGTTCATTTTGTTTGCTTGATATTTATTTATTTATTTACTTATTTGTTTGTTCGCTTGATATTTATTTATTTATTTATTTATTTATTTATTTATTTATTTATTTATTTAAATGTATTTTCCTCAAGTCTGCTTTCTTTCAAGGTTTCTTGAGTTCAGCTCAGCTCAGTTTGCAAACATCCAGAACATTCCACACAACCAGAGGCATTCCTGGATTTGTATTTGTTTTGAAATAGCTGCTTCCTGAAATAAGTCACTTGCACAGTTATTTTATGTTATTTATATATTTTCGCCTGCACTACATCACATCCTACCGCATTGAGAATCAGAATCAGAATCCGCTTTATTGCTCTTATTGATCTGATTGACTCGTACAAGAAATTTGCCTTGGTGTATCGGTGCATGTAAAAGCAAAGGGCGAAAAACGATGAGAACAAACAAAAATGTACATGGATTTTAAGCAAAAGGAAACATTAACTGTATAATAGTGCAGGATTATAATGTATAAAAGAGAACCAGCGCTACAATTACAGCTGCTGCATTCAGTGCTGATGGAAACATTAGTGAACTAGTGTGCAAAGCATGCAGTTTGAGTTTCTAGTTCTGTTTGTTTCCTAAAATAAAAATGAACTTTTAGCACAATTTAAGCCATTGCCACCCTGAGCAGGCAGGAACTAAAGATTGCCACACATTCATGTTAGTTTGCTGAGAAAAGTAAAAACTTCCCAGAATTGAGCAAAATAATAAAATACCAACAACAACAAAAAGTGAACACTTCATAATCCTACCCATTTCTATCCATTTAGATCACACAATCTGTTTAATACAAATGTGTATCATACACACAGGGAAAAAACCCTGAACTGTCACTGAACTCAAGCCAAGTTTACTAAGTAACACACTATCCTATTGGCTTATGCTATAGAAAGACCTATGTACTGCATACACTATCTACAACACCTCCACAACAGTGTTATCTTTATTGAGATCTTTAAAGCCACTTGACTCAGAACCCTGGATTTCCACTAACATCATTCAGCCCAGCCTGCTGTAAATGTTAACTAGATAATGAAACTATAGACTCTTTCATATCTTCCTTCATATCCACTGCTCGTTTGGACCCATTCCACTGCTAAAATAGTAAATAATTACAAAGGATGGCCTCACATGGACAAAAAAAAACCATGGCAAACACTCCCTCGTTGCTCTACAATAAAACCCGACGCCTGAATCCCTTTTTTTCATCGTCCTGTTTAAATACCGCAGGTAAGACGTAGTGACGATGTTTAATGTCGTGTATCCGAAACCTTTTAAAGTCGCCTCTAGGGATTATGGGAAGGTTAAGCTCAGGTGAGACTTCGGAACTTAGGGAAAAGTCGTCCTCTGGCATTGAACTCTCAAGACTGATTAAAAAGCAATGCAAATTTCACGTGTCCTTGATACACGGATAATGAAAAGCTTTAAAAATTCCACTGTATTTAAAGAGAGAGGAAATGGTTTCTAGTGGTGCACCAAGTGTCTCAGTGGTGTTAAAGGAGTGTAAAGGTGTATGTTAGCTGAAGCTAGCCGTTTTGAAACTTCAGATACAAACAAATGCAGCTAAATCACCTGAACGGCTTTCTTCCCAGGCTGTTTTCCCTGACTGTCAATCAACAGACATTGTGATTGACAGGCAGGTTGAGACGCCGGCTTGTCCTGATTGGCCGGATCTCATCGGCCTACTTTTTTGTTGACATAAAAACAAGAGGCCCAAAAACTGGTGTCTCTTCTCTAAGATGATATTTTGTATTCAGGTGGATGAACATTAGCTGAAATGTGCCAACGATCACAAAAGTCTGAGGTGGGAATCTCACCTGGCCACACCTTTAATTAGCTACCTGATCGCACCTTTAATAATTCCTATACCATCGGATCTGTGTACTCTGTACATAACACACCCAAAGCCACACACACACACACACACACACACACAATGTGTCGAGGCATGGCTACCAGAGCTGTGTAGTGTACATTAAATGCACAGACCTCAGCTAGCTATGCATTTTGAAAAGAATTCTTTAACAAAAGTATTTATATGGCTGCCACATCATGTATTACAGGTGCAGCAGCTCGTTTAAGTTAACAACCTGTATCCAGATGTGACACTGAAGTCAACAAAGTCGCTACTGGTCAAATAAACTCAACACGCAGACAAAACACAAACACACACACCTGTTAGTGCTGAGGACGGATGCTTCGGAAAATTTTTTGCGTTCCACACATTGGTCCTTCACACACACCTTCCTACACTGTGAGAACTGCTGAATGCACACACACACACACACACACACGCACACACACAAACACACACACATACACATGGAACATCCTTTTCATTATGTTTTCAACTTTCATTATATTGGAGACAGAGATTAATTAATTAATTATGATTAACAAACTGTGCTAGCTAGATAGACAGACAGGCAAGCAGACAGACAGACAGACAGACAGACAGACAGACAGACAGATAGATAGATAGATAGATAGATAGATAGATAGATAGATAGATAGATAGATAGATAGATAGATAGATAGATAGATTTGTAGACAGATAGATAGGAAATCTAGGGATCTATTTTCTTGCCTATTTAATATGCAGTCCAGTGGTTTAGCTAGCAAGACAAGCTAAGAAGCTAGCATTAGTAGCTAGCTGCCTCATATAGTCAATCAACACTGTATGTAAATAATATAAAGTACTTGGTTGATGTTGATGGCAAATGAATTCAAAGTACAGCTAACAATCATTGACAAGAAAAACAAAATAAAGTCATATGTTCCTTAAGAATAAATACACTGAATAATTCAGGAGTTAAAAATGTTTTGGTGAATTAGCTAACTAGCGTAGTATTGTAATGATGAAACAGTGCTAACAACATGGCTTAATGTTGGGGAAAAAAATCAACATTTTGTGCTGTTTTTTTCCCATAAAAGTCTTAAAAGTGTTGAACTGCTGGTCTCAGGCACCACAAATCCACATTCGCACCCAAAAACATTCCGAAATGAACAATGAATTGATTAGCACCCCACCTTGTGCTTGTATTAAAGGTTCCACCTTGTCCACATGCTCTAAAAGGGTCAGAAGGATTAAAGCATCTTGACGTCTGACCTGCGGGTCACGGCACCTTAAGTCATATACAGAGTCTCACCTTTCTGGTCTCTTTGTTCAGATTTTCTAAAACATTCCAGCTAGCTTTGACCAAGAAGAAAGGTTCTGCTTCTTGGTGCGAAAGACAGAAATAATGAAGTGAAAGAGCAGTAAAGGAATATACTAGTGCTAGAAGAGGTTTACTGATTAAGATTAGGTTTTAAGCACTGTGTACTTTTATCGGCAAACGTTGTACTCTATGATTTATAAGCTCACTCTCTGATGTCACTGAGAAGAGGATGGATTGGAGCTTGGACCAAGAGCTTGGACTTCTTCTGGACTTCTGGACACTTTACACAGCACATTTTACATTTCTTTACATATTTTAGGCACCAAACTGCACATTAGTACATATATATATATATATATATATATATATATACTTTATCCTATATTCATGCCACTATATTTCATCAGTTTA
This sequence comes from Hemibagrus wyckioides, assembly GCF_019097595.1. NCBI lineage: Eukaryota > Metazoa > Chordata > Actinopteri > Siluriformes > Bagridae > Hemibagrus > Hemibagrus wyckioides. The sequence goes on along the minus strand of NC_080729.1, from coordinate 16,780,787 downwards.
TTTATTTTTCCTCTGTACATCGAATGCCACTTTATTTCATTTGCTACTTTACGTTGCACAATTATTTCCAATTTTTATTTTATTTTATCTAATTTCTATTTTTATCTTATTCTTTTTTCAATTTATTTTATTATATTTTAACTATTTTCCCCCATTTTGATCCCATTCTAATCAATTATATATATTTCTATTTATTTATTTATTTATTTATTTATTTATTTATTTATTTATTTTACAAATGTCATTATGATAAAATTATAATAATTTTTTTTTAAATATAAATTCATAGGTAGCATTTCATTGCATTCATCTTCCCCTGTATGATTGCATATGTGACCAATAAGACTCTCGAATCCCTCTGTTTTCTCTCAAGGTTTCTTGAGTTGAGCTCAGTTTGCGAACATCTAGAACCTTCTGCAGAACCGTGGACACTCCTGGATTTGTATTTCTTTTCCTTGATAGCTGCTCCCTGAAATGACTCATGCCTCTTCCAATATGACAAATAACACTGGGCTGAATTGTGTTACGTGTATCCTGTGCAGGTGTGTGTAAATATCTCCGTCCTGAGTGATTCCCTGCAGCTCCATCACCCAGGGCTTGGCTGATAAGCTCAGCTCTGTGTATAAGGCTCACGCTTTATCTTATCAAACTCTAAAGCTAATGAGTCCTTGATTATTCGGCAAGTCCATGACCTAGAAAATTCACACTCAAATCAGCGAAAATGAGGCTCTGAGTAGTATGGACTCGCTCGTGTGTATACACGTGGTGTGAGATTAGACCACTGTATCGATCCCGTGCAGGAGAAGTTGCAGGATAGCTTCTATCTCTGAGACTTTGACACATTAATCGCTTCGATTTTCGGTTCTGAGGGATTTAGACGTCATATAACTATTCAGATAGCTTTGGAGCGTGGAGTGTTTATCAGCTTTCTGACAATAATAGCCCAGAACCTATGCAAATATGTTCATTATAATCAAATAGATCTTTCAGGAGTAGGCTTTGTGTGTGCCAGGATAAATATATTTGTGTACTTTCTGATACAGAAGCAAATTTAGAAAATAGTACACGTATCTGATGGCTTTGTATACATTATTCCAACTCAATGAACCCTTTCCTGACCGCTTTGAGAGAACGGTCACGATCGGACGTACGTGTTTACAGTGCGATGAGATTGATGATGATATGATAGACCAAGAGTTCTCGTCGTCTTGTATTTATATAAAAACTGCATCAAGTACAAGCATCAATGAGATCCAACAAGAGGATGCATCAGCATATAGATAGACAGATATGGGCGTGTGTGTGTGTGTGTGTGTGTCTCCAGTTCTCCCGAAGTGCATCAATAAAAACATTGGTGTTTATCAGTGAGTCATTTTGTTTTTATTATGTTATGTTATTATCAACTCAATACTGTCTCTAACAATGAGTGTGTGCTGGAGCGCTGTAACACAGATGGAAAGCAGTCGTCCTAGTGATAACAGCTCCACACACACACACACACACACACATACACACACACACCCACACACACACACCCTCTCGTTGTAGGATCTACAGTTAAAGAACGCAGTTAAAGTACACGGTAACCTCACGGTCCATGTGGTTCAGGCTTTACAGTATAAACCGCTATTTCATGATAACTATATGCTTTCCGTATATATATTTACCGGTGTTACCATGGTAACTACGAGGTAACCATGGCTATACTCTTGAGCAGAACATTATCATGCTTTACTTTCTCCTGATTACACCGCCACAGGTTGCTATACTCTTAAAATATATTATTCTTCATATGTTATTCATTTGATTAGTTACTTGAATTCTGTCGAATTCTCAAAACCGATTGGTCGAATTTTTTTGCAGATGTTTCTGACCAGTGTCCATAGCAGCAGCTCTGACAAGAATGACTGCTGTAATTCAGATTCACAGGGTTCATATTAATCTGCTTCTTCTGATACAGTATGGTTGCTATGGTAACACTGATAACACCAAATGGACAGGGATGTGTGGGGTAGAAGCTCGATATGGTCTAATCCTATTAACAGGATTAAACTTTTTCTCTATAGAAATGTTTACTTCAAATATAAAGGAAGGAGTCTCCAGTGTCAGTGTCAGTGATTTAGTTTAAGTGTAAAGTTCCTGTAAGGATGCATGATGTAGCACTCCATGATGGAAATCCTACAGAAAAAGCATAGTGACAATAATGGACTCTTCCTTTACTTCAGCACGAAGCGTATCATTATACTGATGCTCTGATGGCTCAAGTGGTAAAAGCTCTGGGTTGTTGATCAGAAGGTTGGCGCTCAAGCCCCAGCACTGCCATGCTGCCACTGTTAGACTCAGTTAAGCAAGGCCCTTAACCCTCTCTGCTCCAGGGGTGCTGCATCATAGCTGCCCCTGCGCTCTGACCCCAACTTCCTTAGCTGGGATATGTGATGAAAAATGTGTGTGTGGTGATAATAAAGGCTTCTTATTCTTCTTCCACCAGCTGTTGTTGAGTGGGAAATAGAGGTAGGTTGGTGGTTGAGGTGTTGGACTGCTGCTCAGAAGGTTGTGAGTTTGAATCCCAAGTCCACTAAGCTGCCACTGCTGGACCCCTGAGCAAGAGCCTTAATTGCTCAGTTGTAAAAATGAGACAAATGTAAGTTCTTCTTTCGGCTTTTCCCTTCAGGGGTCACCGCAGCGAATCATCTCTCTCCACCTATCCCTATCTTCTGCATCCTCAACACTTGCACCCACTAGCTTCATATCATCATTTATTACATCCATATACCTCCTCTTTGGCCTTCCTCTTTGCCTCTTGCCTGTATAGCCAATATACTCACTCTCCAAACCATCTTAATCTGGCCTCCGTCCCCCCCAAACGTCCAACATGAGCCGTCCCTCTGATGTACTCGTTCCTAATCCTGTCCAACCGTGTCACTCCCAAAGAGAACCTCAACATCTTCAGCTCTGCTACCTCCAGCTCTGACTCCTGCCTCGTCCTCAGTGACACTGCCTCTAAACCAAACCTACAGCATGGCCGGTCTCACCACTGATAAATGTAAGTTGCTCTGGATAAGACACATCGACAGACTCGAGCCAACTTAGAGTCATTAAATCATCTAATGGCACGTTTTGCGGATTTGGGAGGAAACCTGAGAACCCAGAGGAAACCCAGAGTAAAGATATTTTATTATACCTATTTATAAATCCTACTACGCCTGTACATAAGACATCTATTCTCCTGTACATATCAGCCCCATAGCTCTATATTTATTGTAAATATGCCACTGGTTGGATGCTAACTGCATTTCATTAGCTCTGTACATGTACTCTGCACAATGCCAATAAAGTTGAATCTAATCTAATCTAATCCAATCCAATCTAATCTAATCTAATCCAATCCAATCCAATCCAATCCAATCCAATCTAATCCAATCCAATCCAATCCAATCCAATCTAATCCAATCCAATCCAATCCAATCCAATCTAATCTAATCTAATCTAATCTAATCTAATCTAATCTAATAATGATGTCTGCCAGAAATGTGAATGTAAATAGTGTTAGCTTCAGTCAGTGAGAATGTTTGGTATACAGCGCATAAATACAGAGACGCACCGGTGCTGGTTGGCTGTGTTTTGGAACATATCATGTAATGTTGTTATTGTCCTTGGTGTAGTTTAGTGTTTCAGACTGATCCATTTGGGAAAAGGCCCGAAGGCCAAAGAACTATTGTCCTGGAAATACGAAAAGCGATATTGAGGACATATAAACTCTCTCTCTCTCACACACACACACACACACACACACACACACCTTGCCTTGTTAACATCGCTTCTATTGTAAGACATGTACATCAGGTCTATTGTAAAGCATGTCCTTGTTACACTAGTGACTCGACCTGTTCCTTTCTGTAAACGGTTCCCATCTGAAGAACACATGACTCACAGACTCCATCACACACACACACACACACACACACACATCCATCACACACACACACATGCATCACACACACCACATCCATCACACACGCACACGCATCCATCACACACACACACACACATCCATCTCACACACAGCCATCTCACATACACACACATCCATCACACACACACACATCCATCACACACATCCATCACACACACACACATCCATCACACACACACACACACACACACACACACACATCCATCACACACACACATGCATCACACACACACACATCCATCACACACGCACACGCATCCATCACACACACACACATCCATCTCACACACAGCCATCTCACATACACACACATCCATCACACACACACATCCATCACACACATCCATCACACACACACACATCCATCACACACACACACAC
>NC_080729.1:16653933-16763933 GCF_019097595.1 Hemibagrus wyckioides | reverse complement strand
AAAATGTTTACAGGTAGCTAACGTAGTGTGTCATTCTGAGCAACTGAGGGTTAAGGGCCTTGCTCAGGGGCCCAGCAGTGGCAGTTCATTGGACCTGGGATTCAAACTCACAACCTTCCCTTCAGTAAACTGACACCTTAACCACTAAGCTACCACATCACTGAAGAGTGTTGAACCTGAAGGAAATCCCCTTCAGGTATCCGAAGATCTAACTGTCTTAACACACTGAAGAACCGTTGAGGAATCGACAGTGTGGGAAGTTTTGAAAGTCATTGAGAAGTGCTGAAAGTCTGCCTACACATAACACTCGCTGGTTTCACTCCCATAAGGAAATGCAAAAGGTCAAAAGTTCAGTGTACGATGGAGGAAAAACAAGGCATGTTCTTTCACTCTCTGGAGGCAGTAGAACATTTCTAGCACTTAGAAAAAACCCCACCAGGCGACAATGCAGCGCTTCAGAGACACAAGCCGGCTTTGGTTTAGACCAAGTGAAGTGCATCGGCGTATATATCTGACTCCTAAACACGCAACCACGGCTGGCGTCAAGGAGAAGAAAAAGCTGGAATAACATCTCCATCCTGTAGCGAAGGTGTTAAAGCCGCCGCTGGGTTTAAACACCGGGAGAGGAATGTGTGTAGCGTAGGAGCGTACAGTGAGGGCTCTGTGTGGCGCCTACACTACGGCTTATTGTGAGAAAAAGGCTCACAATCCTAAACTATTCCTGATTCCACGGCCTCCTGATGATGATGATGATGATGATTACATGCTATAGGTGTGTATATACACACCGCTGCAAGAAAAAAAAAAGTTAATTGACGAGTGTGTGAGATGGGAATCGTTAGCATGTTCCAGCGCTCTGTTTGTTTGGCTTTGTGTAAAAACACAGGAAATGACGGGGCACAAAAAGGTGCCATTTTTCTCTTTCGCATTTGTTTGATGAATTTTGTGAGGCTAGTGTGTGCATTTGGACATGTCTGTGTGTGTGTGTGTGTGTGTGTGTGTACGTTTCCTGTACTCCGATTTCAGCTGACTGCTCTTTTCCCTTCCAGACGGCAGACATTCCTGGACTGTGAGCGCCACAAGATACGAGGTAGCGAGCATAGAAGCCGCCTTTCAGCTCTTCGGAAATAATTTTTCTACCTCCATGAAAGCGTACGCCGGCTAATCACGTGCGCAGGGCCCTCACGTGTCTTCGCCCACACGCACAAAGAGACGTGCGCTTCATCACGTCCTGTAATTAGATGAAATACATTTTCATTATCGTCACAGGGCCGAGAGCGTGAAGGTGGCTGCCTCGCTCTAATGCTTAAGTCTTAGGTCATTGCTTTACAAGTGGCGAATGGAAAGATTTTCACTGGGCAATGCTGTCACATCAGAGGCTGTAACTGAGCCAAGATTTCACAAGACACAGAAATACCAGCTGTAGCAGTTCATTAAATATATTCGTAGTAGCTTGTAGCCGAACAGAACAGGTGTTTATGTCTGGCTGGGGATCTACACTGAGTTTATTGAGAACTCATTAGTGGCTTTATAAAGTCAGGGAACCTTGGTATCGTTTTAACAAACAGAGTTCTTGAACAGTTCAGTTTCTCCCTCAGAACACTGACACGCTTAGATCCAAAAAGAAAACTATAAATAGTGTCTAAAGATTTGTGTTAAACACAAATGTGCTTCCTAGTAGAAATCATAGTAGGATGTGGTGCACTGAATAGAATCTCGGTAGAACCTCAGCCTCAAGGCCCCGTGTTCTGACTCGAACTCAGATTGCTCTGGGAATCCTCTGGGTTCTCAGGTTTTCTCCCAAATCCGCGAAACATGCCATTAGATCAGGGGGTGTCCAATCCTCTCAAATCCACAAAACATGCCATTAGATCAAGGGGTGTCCAATCTGGGTATCCTCTGGGTTCTCAGGTCTCCTCCCAAATTCCACAAAACACACCCTTTGTTTCCTTTTAAATGGGCCAGGAGGGGTTTCACCTATCTTGGAATATTTGTCACTCCACTGTTAAAGCAAATGTATAAGACAAATTTTGACCCACTCCTTCGACGGGTACAGGAGTATGTGGATAGATGGTCTCCCCTGCCATTGTCTATGTTAGGCAGGACAGCTTTGATCAAGAAGATGGTGCCGCCGCGTTTCTTGTATTTATTCCAAATGATTCCAATTCTCCTAAACTCAGCAACAATTAAACGTATTAATGGCTGTTTCAGTTCTTTTATTTGGAACCAGAAGAAACCAAGATTAAAACGAGCTAAGATGCAACTCCCTGGGAAGAAGGGATGGCTGGCGGTTCCGGACATTAAGCTGTATCAACTAGCCTCCCCGTTTCGTTATATTTTTGAATGGGTGAAAAATGATCCTGACTCAGTTTGGTTGGATGTTGAATCACTCAGCTTGGTTGATGGTTCTTCAATCTCACTGGCTTGTCTTCCATTTGCTTTAGATGAAAAAAAAAATACCCGGTGTAGGGCAGAACAAGATTGTTCATAATACTTTAAGAGTGTGGAAATTAATCAAGAGCTGGGAGGGTAAAGCCAACATCTTGTCATCTATTACTCCAATACAAGGAAATCCTGATTTTCAGCCTGGGATAATGGATAACGGTTTTATGTTGTGGAGAGACGTTGGTATAACCACTATAAAAGATCTATTCGAAGGAGAGGTGTTATTATCATTTGAACAGTTAAATTACCCCAAAATAACTTTTTCAGATATTTACAAATTAGGAGTTTTGTGCAGAAGCATGTTGGCCCTGGATTTTCCTGTTGTCCTACTCCACTCCTGAATAATAGTTCAAGGAGGTCATTAATTAGAAGAAGCTATGAAGCTCTCCTACAAGGAGCAAAAGCTAATACTGAAGCAATTCAATCTATTTGGGAACAAGACTTGGGGCTCTCAATTGATGTGGATAGTCAGACACAAATTTGGCAGTAAGTTGGCAACATATCAATCTGTAACAGGACTAAAGAGTCACAGTACAAATTCTTACGTCGTCTCCAAATTACTCCATTGCGTAGACATAAATTTAACCCAAATAATTCTCCGTTGTGTTTGAAATGTAAGATAGAGAAGGGTGACTTTGTTTATTGCACATGGAAATGTATACACATTGAAGCTTACTGGGAATATTTATAATAATAATAAAAAATAATAATAATAATAATTTCTCTCACTGGAAAATAGATATGTTTTATCAGATATGGACTCCTTTTTTGAGTATACAGGTCCCAGGTCAGCATGAACCTTAGTCTGTAATTGTGGCTGTATATTATATTTTTGTATCTGTGGCCTGTGTTATGGTGTGCTTGATTTGTGACCTGTGGTCATTGTTCCATTGTATTGTTATGTTAAATTGCTAAAATAATAATAAACCTTTCATTCACCATTCATTCCAAATGAGTAGAAGCCACACTTGAGTCTATTAAAAGCCAAGATCAGTTGATAAAACAGGTGGAATCAGGTGTGGCTCCTGCTTGATTGGAATGAAAACCTGCACCCACACACTGGCCCTTTGCAAAAGAGATCGGACACTCCCATACTAGAGGAATTTGTTGTTTTACTTTTACAGCATTTGGCAACTTACATTTTTATCTCATTTTATACAACTGAGAAATGAGGGGCTCAGAGGCACAGCAGTAGCAGCTTGGTAGACCAGGGATTTGGACTCATAACCTTCAGATCACAAGTCCAACACCTTACACCTTACACCTTAACCACTAAGCTACCCCCTGAACTCAGATTACTCTGGGTTTCCTCTGGGATGTCAGGTTTCCTCCCAAACTCATCAAAACATGGGATTAGATTAATTAATGACTGTACATTGGCTCTGAGTCTTTCAAGGTGTGAACTTTCGGATAATTCCAGCATCCTGCCAGTATTCCTGGGATAGACTTCGGATCCACCTTAACCTCGAGCAGGATAAAGCGCTTATAGAAGATGAATGAATGTAGAACCACTTAACTTTCTGAAGAAAAAACCTTAGCGGAGAAAAGTTTCTGTAGTTTTTAAGGTTACTGTTGGGGGATTATTAAGTGTTAATAATATAAGTGTTCAGTGTTAATGCATGAACTTTGACCCATGAACAAAAGGGAGCGCTGTGGTACCAAAATGGAGGCAGCGCCAATTATGAAACTTCACCTCGAGATTTTCTTGAAAAATGTGCAAAAGAAAAACTTTCCCAACCCACAACACTCCTACGATCACCACATTGTTGTTCCCCCTCATCAAAGATGACAGCGAGCCCGGTGTAACCGCTGTATTTATGCTAATGCTAACAAAACTTTCCTCAGGGTAATTAGCGAAACACAATACACAAACATGGTCAGCGCTGTTTGTGTATCGTCCTTCATTCGTACACGCTGAAGGATTTGTTTGGGAACGCTTAAACATCTTCACAAAGCCTGAAGGGAAAGTCGAGTTTTATTGACTATTATCGTTTGTTTTTTAAAGCTGTGTAGGTTTTTACTGTGCGACGTTTCAGCTCTTAAAGCTGTGGAAAACCAGCCAGTTATTAAAAATAAAACTACGCCCGGTTTCGTCCCTCATGGACCTTGTGACGAAAAATACCCCCCCCCCCAAAAAAAAAAAAAAAAAAACCAAGGTAACTGATCCTGAAGCAGCTATACGTTCATGTTTACACTCCACTTCCTGACCTGGTTCCTCAGTCACAACAGTCTGAGACCTGCATAAGGCTTTCCACTCGCGGTGTTAAAGGTTAGGGAAACATAGCAAAGCCTTCAGAGTTCTCTCGCTCTCTCATGCTCTCTCTCTCTCGCTTACTATCACCAGGAAACATCTTTCTGCCGGACAGGAAGTGTTGCTGTCTAATTGGCTACGTGTGATTCAGTGAAAGCGTGTGTGTGTGTGTGTTTTTTTTTCTTCCCTCAGCCAATGACAGAGCGGCTATTTTGAGGTCGAGTATAAAAGGGAACGAGGGTGAGGAGATCGCACATCACAACTCTTTCCACTCAGGCCATGTTCGCGCTTACGTGCACAGCGAACACTTGCACATTCAGAGGAACTGGAGAAGCCCACTCTCCTGAGTCACAGGGAAGACGATGAATGAGCTATGGAAATGTTCTCGCTGTTGAAATGAGTGTGAAGTGAACAAACACAGGGTATCTAGCATCATAACCTGGAAACACACTCTTCATACGAACTAGGTGCGATGATCTCACCTGATCCGTAAACCGTAAACCTCTCGGTGACGTGACATCTCAAGACTCGTGAAAACGGACGCCCTTTATAATCTAAGATTTATACAGTTCATCAATACAGAGGGCAACGGTTTCGTTTTCAGGACACATGACAAGCTGAGGTTTTTTTTTTTATCTCATTGACTTCAAGATGGAATAAAATGAGAGAGAACAGAAGGCAAAAAACAACTGCTGATAAACATTTGAAGTCATTTGTATCATGAAATGTAACAACAAATGGATAAAAAGTTGTATTGTAATATAGAAAATACGTGATCAATGGCACATGCGAGGTATAAAAGGAATAAAACACGTTATGACAATAAAATTCGGCTAATGTGCAGAGTGTAATGCGGATAGATAGACAGACAGGCAGACAGACAGACAGACAGACAGACAGATAGATAGATAGATAGATAGATAGATAGATAGATAGATAGATAGATAGATAGATAGATAGATAGATAGATAGATAAGTTTAAGATAGAGAAATTTACATTATAGAAAGAAATTTCCAGAAGGAAAGAAAAGAGAGTTGTTTTTCTCTCAAAATAGAAATAGAACCACTGTTTCCATGGGGAAAATAATTCCACAGAACACAATAACAGCCTTCTTTATCCTCATAAAATCTATTTTTTATTTTTTATCAAGAAAGGAACGTAAGCCTGGTTCTACTGATTGGGTTCTACATGGTTAAGGCTTTAGTGAACACAAAGCTCTTAAGAAACGTGAAAAGCTGTTCAAAATACATTCCTGGGAGCCGGTGTCATCATCATCACTGAGATGGTCATTCGGTTAACAGCTGCAGAGTTGTCATATCTTTATTACTGGAAAATGTGAAGTGCAAAAAAATCTAGAGGTATAAAGGATTCGTAGATCTTAAGAAAAAGAAGAACTGAGGGCATGAAGTCTTTATTATCGCCACACATACATTACAGCACAGTGGAATTCTTTTCTTCACACATCCCACATGAGGAAGTTGGGGTCAGAGCACAGGGGCACCCCTGGAGCAGAGAGGGTTAAGGGCCTTGCTCAGGGGCCCAACAGTGGAGCTTGGTGGTGCTGGGACTTGAACCCCAATCAACAACCCAGAGCATTAACCACTTGAGCCAATTGATAAAGGCTTTGTTTCTATGGGGTTATCCTACAGTAGAGGGTTTCCATCTGACCAGAGGTAGCTAAGCTAAGCTAAGCACCTGAGAAGTCTTAAATAATCCCTTCACACAGAAGACATCGGTCACCGAGACTCCCCCGCAAGCCGCAAGGTAACTTTGCGTAGTCAATTGAATTACTGTTCATTATGGAATTTCGTCACGTGCTGCGAGACGCTACGTGATCCCTGTTTCTCTGCTATGATTCAATAGAGTGCCAGCATTACAGCACACGACCAAAAATACCCCGAGCCCATGGCACTACAGGAGCAGGGGAGTCCAGGCAAATCCAGAGTGCTGGCGGAATTCCGTAATTAGCCGACACCGCTCCGGAGACAAAGGCACTGCCGAGGGACAGGAAGGAGAACAATCCTGAAGCCTGCGCACATTCCAAGAAAAGACCGGAGCGTAGGAATCACACAGCGGCTCGGCTCCTCGGCTTCAGACTCAGACCGCGTGACTCATCTGGGCTAAAAGCAGTGATGACCTAAACAGCAATTTGGTCACCAAAACTTTGGGGGGAAAAAAAGATGAACAGGCCTGACAGAGAAACAGCAAGGTTATTTATAATGAGAAGCAGGTGTGTGTGTGTGTGTGTGTGTGTGAGACCAGTCAGTGCCATGCAATATATTTATCTGTTTATGGCTGTGTCTATATTTCAGTTTGAGCCTAAAAGGGAAGGTTTTTTTGTTTAAAATAATAAATCACTGGAAAATACCCAAAGGGAGAAACGGCAACAGAGTCAGCATGCCTCAGACACTTTCTCAGCCTCAGCTACATCACTCAAGTCTATAATCACTCTCTATTTTGCACTCTGTAGGATCTCAGCCCCGAGTCTCAAATGCTGGAACATCATTACCTTTTATATCAACATTTGATCTGAATCAAATCTGAATTTTCTGCCTCACTTGAAAGCTATTGTTTTTGAACTGGGGGGAAGGGTGCATGTGTGTGTGTGTGTGTATGTGTATGTGGGGTGGGGGGGGGATACTTTTGCACTTAAGACTATTGTCTGCTTAAATCAGCTCCGATATCCACTTTGACACAACCTTCATTGTGATATACCAAAAACAAACCAGTCTCAAATCCAAACACAGGCTCAAAGGGAGTGCAAAAGTCCCATATATATATATTTCCATTAAATTTCTCTACAACAAGGTAAAATAAAGAAAAGTGGGTGTACCCTGGAGGAAAAAAAACGAGAAAAACCCCTTTCAGTCTGAAGATTGTACGTGATTAGAAGAAGGCAGTTATGTGACTTAGAACGACTGACCACAAAGCCTTGGAACAGACAAAAAAGACAAGTGTGAGAATCCAAAAGCTGCTACATGAAGGCAGGTCGAAGATTCACACACTCAGATCCTAATTGTACTGGAAACATTTTTGTTCGCTATTAATATCTATATAAACACACATTATTTGCTTGTCATGAAAAAAGCCACAGCTGTGAAACTCATTACGCTGTTCAACTTATTTAACTTCTTCTTCTTCTTTTTCTCCTAAGACCAGCTTTGCTCCGCAACCATTAGACAAGCAGCTACCTGCCTCCATGAGTGAAGACCTCCTCATTCATTCATTCAATCCATCCATCCATCCATCCATCCATCCTCCTGCGGCCTACACGTGTGACCTCGAGCATGTCGGAAAAACCTCTCATAATATTATGAATAGCTGTGTAAAGTTATAACAGAGGACATAATTTCGCATGCACTAGTGCAGGATGTTATTTTATTTATCTGCGAGTGGGTGGCAGGGTATTTCAGGCAGAAGAAGCCCACTTTAGCCCCGACTCTCTCTCTCTCTCTCTCTCTCTCTCTCTCCTGGTGGTCGCAGACGCAGTAAAGAGTGTGTGTAACGTACACCCGGGAGAAGGAGAAGGAAGGATTCGGTTCTCTTTTCCGTCTCGAAGATCTTCTCTAAACGTTCGCATTTGCTGCATTAGAGCATTACCCCACCAACCCGTCATTAGTGGGCTTCTGGCGAGGCGGCACACCCAAACTAGAAGTTTCCGGCTGGCTCTAAAAATGGCTGTCCTGATGATGGGGTCCGGGCTGAGAAAGCAGGGCCACCTCGTATTTTTTTGTACTGCAGCGTTTATAAGGCCACGAGCACATACGCTTGTGTCCTACAAGATCTTCCTACACACACACACACACACACACACATCCGTCCAGTCCTCCATCCCACCTACACACACACACACTAACCAGTGTGAGATACGCTGGCCTTGCTTCTGGGAAGCACATGAGAAAAAGAGAAACTCTGGTTTCTCAGACACCTTTTTAGCCACATGCGAAAGTGATAAAAGACGAGTTACTGGAATGCTGGTCAAATAAAATTCTACGCACAATTCGCTCAGCTTTCCAAGTTCGTTAGCGGACGTTATTATATCGGGATCTAAGATAAGATGCAGCTTTTAATGACGCACGACGGTAAAGGTTTGGTTATCGGACGTGTCGTGTTTTTATTTTCCGTTTTTTTTTAAGAGAATATGACACAAAACCTTCTGAAACTGTCAACTCATCTTTCACACCATGTCAGAAAAATTTACACACACACACACACACGGCATAGGCAGCAGGCATGTGTAAGCCAAAGGTAGCGATTGTGTGTGTGTGTGTGTGTGTGTGCATGTGCAGCTGCTCTGCACACACACACACACACTTTCTCTGCTGCTTCCTCTGCTGTGCACTTATGAAAGTATGATATGAGTGTGAAACAGCCAACGTTAAACCACAAAACACGCTAGCTGGAATCCACTACTGTCAGTGTTGAAACACACACACACACACACACACACACACTCATAGGAAACTAAATGATTACTTTTATTATTTTTCAACTTTTAGCAGCTGGCAAGCATTAGTCAAACGGGTTGAAGTGAAGTGATGTATCGGTGCTTTAAAATCTCAGTCAGTTATGAGTCACGTAAAGGATATTTAGAGAGAATGTGAAAAATGACAGCGCAGCTTCAGCTAGCATCAACGGAGCGATTCAGCTACAGCTCCACGCGGCTAACTCTCCAACACCACAACGCAACCGGGGTTCGACGGCAGCCGTAGGCTCGAGCTGGAATGAGACTCCAGATGTGGAGTGAATCTACAGTGTCGAGTAAAAGGAACAGCGGTGACTTTTATGAAACAAATTCAAGATTTAATGAGGAAGAAATACAACGCTAAAAATGAAATACACAATCGAGATGGCGGGGCTCATAATATTATTATTATTAATAATAATATTATTCCTCTTCCGATTAGCAAAGTATTGTGGTAATCTAATTTTTATTAATTTTATAATAATAATAATAATAATAATAATAATAATAATAATAATAATAATAATAATAATAAATCACAATATTTTATTATTATTTTATCATATACATTTTATGTTTATATATTTATATTTTAAAAATTTATACTACTACTATTATTATTATTAGTAGTAGTAGTAGTAGTAGTAGTAGTAGTAGTATTATTAATAAAATTATCTAAATATCCTTATGTGATCCTAACTGACTGAGATTTTAACTATAAATTGATAAAAAGCACCATATAATAATAATAATAATAATAATAATAATAATAATAATAATAAATAAATAAATAAATAAATAAAAATACAAATCAACAAAATATAAATATATAAATATAAAATTTATGTAATAATAATAATAATAATAATGTGCTTTTTATCCATTTATAATTACATGACTTACTTAAAGAAATAAACTGTCATTCAAATCACCATCCTCTATTTTTTTCTCTCTCTTTCGAGAACAATTTTTATTTTTAAAAATAAAAATTGTTATGTTAGGGAAAAACCTCAAATCTTTAGCAAAGGAGGCTCGAGATTTACCCAAACTTTACACAAAGCCTTGTGCGGACTTTGAGAAAAGAAAACTATAGTAACTAATAGGGGGTTGGGGGGGTTAAACAGTTATCTGCGTGCTTGTGAGTCTGCACATGCTTTTGTGTGTGTGTGTGTGTGAGCGTGCATGCTTGTGAGTCTGCACATGCTTTTGTGTGTGAGCGTGCATGCTTGTGAGTCTGCACATGCTTTTGTGTGTGTGTGTGTGAGCGTGCATGCTTGTGAGTCTGCACATGCTTTTGTGTGTGTGTGTGTGAGCGTGCATGCTTGTGAGTCTGCACATGCTTTTGTGTGTGAGCGTGCATGCTTGTGAGTCTGCACATGCTTTTGTGTGTGTATGTGTGAGCGTGCATGCTTGTGAGTCTGCACATGCTTTTGTGTGTGTGTGTGTGTGTGAGCGTGCATGCTTGTGAGTCTGCACAATTCTTTTGTGTGTGTGTGTGTGTGTGAGCGTGCATGCTTGTGAGTTTGCACATGCTTTTTTGTGTGTGTGTGTGTGTGTGTATGTGTGTGCATGCTTGTGAGTCTGCGCATTCTTGTGTGTGTTTGCTTTCATGTGTGTCTGTATATATATATGTGTGTGTGTGTGTGTGTGTGTTTTTGTATATATGCTTGTGTATGTGTGTGTATAGGGTCTTAGTGGAACTTCCAGCAGGACTCTCCCAGTGCTGATGTTTTTCAGCTTCTTCATCATCAGAGTGTAACACGTCACAATCCCGCCTGAATCCTCAGCTGCAAGCGTCTGCTGCAGCTGCTGCATCACCCGTGGGCACTGGGGCATTAATCATAACGGGCACTCAGGGAAACCCCCGCCGAGCCGCCCCGCTCCTGTCACTACTGTTCTGAGGCACAGGTTCGACGACGACACCAGAAATATCTACTATTTTAACTCCATTTCTCATGAGCTAAAGCCACTGAGAAATCAGAACTGCTCCTGCTAGCAATAGAACAGTCATGCTAACGTCAACTAGCTTGCTAGCAAACACTACAGTAGCTGAACATTTACTGTAAATGTAATACAGCAGCGAGTTAGCGATTAGTGATTTTTCTACTACTACATATTATATATCTTAGCATGAAGTTAGCAGGCTGGCTAAGCAAACTTGGCTAATTGATTTTAATAACATAACAGCTAGCCTGATGCTAGCTCAGGCTCTTATCTACTTAACCTAAAAGGAAAACACAGACTTTTTTTTCAGCACATTTTCTCCATCAGATTTCTCTGTAATGAGTAAAGTAACCTACATAAGAAGATCTGATCTTTTGAAGATAGCATCTTTTTGTTGTGTTAAAGTGAAGGCTACAGTAATAGAGTCACCATTTTGAGTGCTTTGTGCATTCTTAGCATTGTGTATGCTTATACTATACTTAGCTAGTTTGGTGTTAATTATATAACTCAATACTTACTGCTAGCTTGCTATATCTTTAAAGTCAAGCAACTGCTGGTGAGGTAACATTAGCTAAGCTAATTACTAGCAGTCCTTAATGTCACTAAATAAGAGTGTTATTGTGTTAGACATAGACACTGGTTTCTTTACTGATTCTCTGGAGTGTGTGTGTGTGTGTGTGTACATGGGTGTGTAGCACGCTCCTTTGCACTCAAGTGCCAGCTTTAACTGTACAGTAATTTAGCATCGTTGATAACAGAAAGCGTTTTTTTTTTTTTGCTGTTTCAGGCAAGCCGAGTGCAAAGCCATCTGCTTCGATGCCAAATTTGCATAGGTGCAGAAAAATTTACCACATTGTCACCCTACAATCCTTACAACTCTCACCACCAACCAGAAATGTGGCAGTTTCTGCTAACCACACAAACACACCTACACACATATGCATACACACACTCCTATACACATATTCATACACGCACACACACCTACACACATATGCATACACACACTCCTATACACATATTCATACACGCACACACAACTACACACATAGGCATATACACACACATATGCATATACACACACACACTCACACATATACACACTCACACACCACACACAGACAAATATATACACACCACACACACATATGTGTACACACACACACACACCTCCAGGCCACAAAATCTCTTTTCATGTTAGAAACAATAATCTGTATAAAAGGTGAAACACGCTATTAGTCAGTGCTGAACTTTATACTCAGTAGAGAGTAACAGCAGTACTAACCGTTTATTATTCAGTGCACAGCAACAAGCTGCTCACAAATCCTCTACAATATTCAGCACACTCTATTTACCAGCTTCTCCCCTCAGCTTCTCCTCTCAGATTCTCCATCAGCTTCTCCTACCAGCTTCTCCTTCCAGCTTCTCCTACCAGCTTCTCCTTCCAGCTTCTCCTACCAGCTTCTCCTACCAGCTTCTCCTTCCAGCTTCTCCTACCAGCTTCTCCTTCCAGCTTCTCCTACCAGCTTCTCCTTCCAGCTTCGCCTTCCAGCTTCTCCTACCAGCTTCACCTCTCAGCTTCTCCTCTCAGCTTTTCCCTGAGCTTTTCCATCAGCTTCTCCTCTGTTTCTCCTACCAGC
Source organism: Hemibagrus wyckioides (assembly GCF_019097595.1). Classification (NCBI taxonomy): domain Eukaryota; kingdom Metazoa; phylum Chordata; class Actinopteri; order Siluriformes; family Bagridae; genus Hemibagrus; species Hemibagrus wyckioides. Next base: position 16,751,187 of record NC_080729.1, on the reverse strand, counting down.
TTCTCCTCCCAGCCTCTCCTACCAGCTTCTCCATCAGCTTCTTCTCTCAGCTTTTCCATTAGCTTTTCCTCTTAGCTTCTCCATCAGCTTCTCCATCAGCTTCTTCTATCAGCTTTTCCATTAGCTTTTCCATCAGCTTCTCGTCTCAGCTTCTCCTTCCAGCTTCTCCTCTCAGCTTCTCCTACCAGCTTCTCCTTCCAGCTTCTCCTCTCAGCTTCTCCTACCAGCTTCTCCTTCCAGCTTCTCCTCTCAGCTTCTCCTACCAGCTTCTCCTCTCAGCTTCTTCCATCAGCTTCTCCTTCCAGCTTCTCCTACCAGCTTGTCCATCAGAATGTGCAGATTGATGGAATAACATCAAATAAATGTGAAGGTAAATAAATGAATAGATAGATAGATAGATAGATAGATAGATAGATAGATAGATAGATAGATAGATAGATAGATAGATAGATAGATAGATAGATTTAAATAAATAAATAATCAAACGTTTTAAATGTGCCAAATAAATTAATCAAATTAATAATAAATAAATAAGATATGAAAAAGTTTTGGAAAAATGTGAACGTTGGCTTAATTATGTTAAAATAATATTTATATGCTATTTTATTTATTTATTTATTTATTGCCATCTGTTGTTATGGGATTAATATATAAAAAATACCAGCAGAAATAAAGACAGAAGATTTATACAGTTGCATGCAAAAATTTGCACACCCTGCGCAAATGTGACACTAGTGTCCCTTCATAACCGCCTCTGCTTTCTGCAAAACATTTGATTTCCCAGAGTTATCTGTGTCTGTGAGTCATTTCAAGCGATTCAATGACGTGAGGGTGTTTGAAGGATGACGGCCGTGTCTATCCCGTCCTCTCAAGCCTCAAGATTGAGTGAACCGAGGTCAGCTAAGCGCCTGGCCACAGGCGCTTAGTTTATGAACACGGAGCAGCTCCACAGGGGTCAGGATTTAGAGGAATGCAGAGAAAGCAGGTATTGGCCTGGTCACTCGGCAGACTGTGACATTAAGACAATTCTCAGCATGTTCAAAAGTATGTGCTTCTGAACCCTGGCTTTGGGGCTACACTGAGGATTTCACTTCAGAATAAATCTCCAGGCAACTCGATGTAATGATCATCATCATTTAGGGAAGGTGAAGAAGCGTATGCCAGGTCATAAGTAACCAGAACTGAAGGTGTAACCTCAACCACTACTAAGCAGTGAAAGCACAGAGATCATCATGGCATCATATTGGCAAACAAAAAAAATAGCAAACTCAGAAAGTTTGATTTGCTCAGAAAGTCTGCAAAGTACACCTGAGCAGTCATTCTGAAAACGGACCGTATGAGTGTGTACTTTTAGGGGACTTTTCCTTTCTTTCCTTTTCAAATAGAAGAAGAGAGACAACGAGAAAGTGAGAGAGAGAGAGAGAGAGATATTCTCTGTTTAGCTGCTCAGACACTCAGCTTGCAAAATCAGTATGCAGGTCTAAATGGACTTTAGCGAGAAAGGTGTAGCAGGTGTGGCAAAAGTTCACCGCTGATTCATTCTTAAAAAATTGCTGCATGCGCATTCAGGCTGGTCGTCACCCTGAGAATAACAAGGTGACTCAGACACATGGGTGACGTCCTAAACAAGAGAAAACTCTTCAAAAAAGTCTTCGTGTATTTGCGCCATTCAAGAGGAAAATGACATGAAATGATAATCCCACCCAGTCCTAACTCTTATAATGCAGATTTGAAGGTTTGAGACCTGGCAGAGCTAGCACAGCTGGCTGTTCTGAGCTAAAGGTTTTTTGAAGACCCAAAAACATCTTGCGAGCGAGAAAGAGAGAGAGAGAGAGAGAGAGAGTGAGTTGAGCCTAGGCCAAAGTTACAGCTAGTAAATAATTACCTTTACCTGACCTTTTAGTTAAAGATCTACCGAACATCTGTCTTATCATATCTCCTCTATCTGTAGTGAACCTGCACAGCTGCACTGATGTTATAAAAGGGACACATTCCTCCCCTTAATAGCACCAGGACTTAAGAGCAATTATCCCCTTATGGCACAGCAAGAGAAACAAATCCTCTACCTGATGTGTTCGAACATGCTCCCTCTCTCTCTCTCTCTCTCTCACACACACACACACACACACACACTCCACTTAAACAATAACATCACACGTGCTTAATGCAGTACACAAGACGGCCTTAAGACACACTCTCGCCCCAGGCCGAGGTCAAACATGTGCAGGAGGTCTGTAAGCACTGGGCTGACAGCTCCGTGAGAGGAGACTGAAGGGTGTCAGAAGGTCAGAGGTCTTGGCTCAGAAAAGGTGACGATTTGCTTCATGATAAATCACCGTCGCTTTTGCTCACCTTTCGCCCAAAGCTCGCATGACGTCCCGTCCAGGAAAACATTCCTTTATCAGACAGATGGCAAATTGACTGCGCTCTCTTGAAAAGGCTCATACGGTCTTGCGTAACGCATGCCGTTGCCGAGTGACCAGCGTACGAGTGTTTTCTAAACACAGCCAGGCCCAGAGAGAGAGAGAGAGAAACCTGCAATGACTACATCACCTCGTGGGAAGGAGGGAGGAGAGGGGTGACGAACGAGAACCATGCACTTGGCCCGAGCCTGGGCTTATGTCAGAGGTGCACTCCCTACTCCAGGTGGAGGAAACTCGAGCCCACTCTCACACACACAGCAAAGCCGAGCCAAGTCACTTAATCAGGTTAAATCAACCGTACCCAGAAATCCTCACACGACTGTAACGGACAGCTCAGAGATAAAACCAGCCATCAACACGCGAGCCAGAAACACACACGTTTCAATGGATTCTGGCAAGTGATCCTGCATGGACCGCTTCCCAGCTTTGTATCGTAATCATATGGCTGTGAATTTCTTCCAGATGATTTCCCTCCACTTGTTGACATCTCGAGTGATGAATAATTACGAAAAAGTTTAACAGTGTGGAAAACCACAGCACGGGTCTGATTGGTTAGAAGGTGCCGATTCGTTTTCTGTTATGGCGGCTTAATCCGTTATCGTTCCCATACCTTATGGTTGCTATAGTAACGGTACATTTACAGGAAAACTTGTTCATATCGTGAAGTTTTCTGTGTGGAGTCAACACTTCGGAACTGGCAGAAACTTTTCTGCCCTGGGAAAGTCTTCAGATTTTGCATTCTGCCTTTTTGTATACAAGCTAAAGGACATGGACCGATCAGGCATAACATTATGACCACTGACAGGTGAAGTGAATAACACTGATGATCTCCTCATCATGGCACCTGTTAGTGGGTGGGATATATTAGGCAGCAAGTGAACATTTTGTCCTCAAAGTTGATGTGTTAGAAGCAGGAAAAATGGACAAGCGTAAGGATTTGAGCGAGTTTGACGTAGGGCCAAATTGTGATGGCTAGACCACTGGATCAGAGCATCTCCAAAACTGCAGCTCTTGTGGGGTGTTCCTGGTCTGCAGTGGTCAGTATCTATCAAAAGTGGTCCAAGGAAGGAACAGTGGTGAACTGGTGACAGGATCATGGACAGCCAAGACTCATTAATTGACAGGCTGATCCATGTGATCCGATCCAACAGACGAGCTACTGTTGGTCAAATTGCTGAAGAAGCTAATGCTGGTTCTGATAGAAAGGTGTCAGAATACACACTGCATGATGGATCAGGACTGTTTAGGCAGCAAAAAGGGGGACCAACACAATATTAGGCAGGTGGTCATAATGTTATGCCTGCTCAGTGTAAATTGTAACTATCCAGAAGAGAGATTCGTTTGTGTCAAATGTGAGCACCTATAGGAAGTCAGTACATACGTCTCCTCACTGGTAGGAGCCCTTGCGGCAATTGGAGTAGCTTTTCTGCTGAAAAAAGAGCAATAGTCAGGTAAAAACTCTAAAGAGGTCGGATCAATTTTAATTCTTGGCAGATTTCTGCGGTATAAGAGGAATAAAGCATTTGTGATTGGGAAGGAATCAGCTCTGTGGTGGTGACTGCAGCAGCAACACATCACCCTTGGGTCTGATCCCTTACATTCAAATCTGCTCCAGGTGACTGACCTCTCCACTGAAATCTTTTAATTCATGTTTGTCTAACCTCTCTGAAACCCTTTGAGCTGTTTACAGTCACTGGGAGGGAAATTCGTTTTATTACACACACACACACACACACACACGCACGTGTGTGTATCAGCTCTGTAAATACGGCGATGCGTGTAGAAAGATGTGTATAATTATTCCTAAAATATCCAAAGCATTTCAGATGATTATGCCTTATCATGCTTTGAAGCTGGATTTTCTCTCTTTCTTTTTTTTTTTTTCTTCTTCTTTCGACTCAAAATAGGTTATGGCTGCACCTACAGAGCTGTGATCTATTCTCAAATTGGAATTTTTTCCAAGACCAACCCGCCTCTCCTTTGTGCTTTTATTTGCTTTTCTTTGCCTTTTTTTTTTTTTGTCCGATGTAGAAAGCAACCGCCTCGACACAAAGCACCGTCGAACTGCCGAACACAACCCAGTGATTCATGGTTTCTAACTATAAGAGACAAACAACAAAATAATTTAGAGCCTAGAGAAGAGGAATATTCTAGAATTTAGCATATCATATGTGTATAACCTCTGGAATAGAGAGACCCAAGGCAAGCGGCGAGAGACTGTACAGTATATAGACACTGATAATAATGAAGAATATTTCTTTAGAATTTATATTATTTTAGAGTTCTCAAAATCTCAAATCTGGTTGGGCGGTTTTGAAGGAGCACTCGTGTTGTAAAATCCTGATGCTGATTTCTCTCCAGTCTCTCGGCACTTTGTAAGAGACAGAGGGAAACTTGGAATGGTTTTCCACCATAGCAAAGTCTTCAGGAAAGAGGAGTTTGTACCAGATACCTGGGCAGTCTTGTGTTACTAAGAGAGAGAGAGAGAGAGAGAGAGAGAGAGAGAGAGAGAGTCATTCTTCACTAAATATAAATATAAGCTTCTGCAAATAATACACTTCTATACTTATGCTTCTGCTGTACTATTAAAGGAATAAGATGTATGTATATATGTGTATATGAATGTGTGTGTGTGTGTGTGTGTGTTGTGATGGTCTGGTACCACATCCAGGTTGTTTACCGCCTTGGGCCCTGATTCCTCTGGGATAGACTCCCATACCCTGTAAGATAAGTGGTTCAGAGGATGGATGGATGGATGGATGGATGGATGGATAGATGGATGGATGGATGGATGCATGAATGATAAATGGATTGATGAATGGATGCTTAGATGGATTGATGGATGGATAAATGGATGGATAGATGGATGGATGAATGAAAGAAAGAAGAATGAATGAATGGATTGATGAATGGATTGATGAATGGATGCTTAGATGAATTGATGGATGGGTGGGTGGATGAATGAACAAATGAATGAATGAATGAATGCTTAAATGGATTGAAGGATGGATAGATAGATGGATGAATGATAAATGGATTGATGAATGGGTGCTTAGATGGATTGATGGATAGATGGATGAATGAATGAATGAATGAATGAATGAATGAATGAATGAATGAATGAATGAATGAATGAATGAAGTGAAGGGTGGATAGATGGATGGATGGATGGATGGATGGCCAGAAGGATGGACTGATGAATGAATGGATGGATTGAAGGATGGATGGATGAATGAATGAATGAATGAATGAATGAAAGTACAGATGGATTAATAGATGGATTGAAGGATGGATAGATAGATGGATGGACAGAAGGATGGATTGATGGATGGATGGATTGATGGATGGATTGATGAATGGGTGCTTAGATGGATTGATGGATAGATGGATGGATGAATGAATGAATGAATGAATTGAAGGGTGGATAGATAGATGGATGGATGGATGGATGGATGGATGGATTGATGAATGGGTGCTTAGATGGATTGATGGATAGATGGATGGATGAATGAATGAATGAATGAATTGAAGGGTGGATAGATAGATGGATGGATGGATGGATGGATGGATGGATGGATGGATGGATGGCCAGAAGGATGGATGGATGGATGAATGAATGAATGAATGAATGAATGAATGAATGAAAGTACAGATGGATTAATAGATGGATTGAAGGATGGATAGATAGATGGATGGACAGAAGGATGGATGGATGGATGAATGAATGAAAGTACAGATGGATTAATAGATGGATGGAGAGATAGATGGATATAGATGTTTTAAAACACAAAGTAAATAGTGGCATTATGTGCACTATGCAAACCTCCACTATTCCACAACTGCATCCCAATTCCTCCAGACACAGAGCAGTCATGTGTATGAAGTAAGACGCTGTGAGTTAAACCCAGGGCTTGATTTTGGAATTGAGATTTTTGGACACGCCTGACTGAAGACTAAGATAACACTGCAAATTAGAAACAGAGAAATGCTGCGATTTGTATAACAGTCAAAGGGGGATTTTCTTCTCTTCAGAAACCTGATTAACCGACAGCTCCAACACTGATTTAAAGCAAAGTGTTCGGAGTGAACGGTTTTAACACCATTACGGGGCGTTGTTGTTTTCTGTCTGGCTCTGAAACTCAGGCTTTCATTCAGAGCGGGTGTGTGTAGCCGCACAAGCGCAACCACTTCCTCCCTACCTGCTCCGAGCTCAGCGGCAGGGCGGCAAACTTCAGAGAGGAGGAAGGTAGCCAGGCGTCAAAACCGTGTTACGCACTCGACCTGACCAATGAACAGGCTCTGTTTCGAAGAAGTCGCTCCCCCCACGCGTGACTGCGCTCGCCGTCGCTACTACTCTTGACTAAGCTAACAACTCCTTCAACTGAATTGCGGCCCAGTGTTTCAGCCAAGCCCACAATCCATAATTAGTCAGTGTTGGGGATACTCCCTTTAACACGTTCACTAATTTACTCATTAGTCAAGAACTGTTACAGCTGAGCTCTCACCTCGCTGTTCCACTTTTACAGATTAGCGTGTGGAGTGGGTTAACTGATTTGGGCTGGGTAGTCATTCAGTTTCCACAATGACTGAAATATCCTAAATTGAAGATTTGTACGTTATTTTCGACATCCTCTGCAACTTTAAACTCTACAGAAATGAGCGTACTATGCCTGTATTTGGTAACACTTTACCTTTGGGTGCTGCTGATAGGGTTCCCTGTCCTACAACTAGTCTTTCAAGACAGCTGACATAAACCTGCATGAAGCTCTACAAAGGCTATATTCCAACAGTAGTTATCTCAAAGACTGTGTATTTAATCTCTCTGCTCATAATGTTTTATATATAATAATGATGTCATGATGACTGAAGTAGGATTTTTACTTTAGGATGCTTGTGACAATGACATGACGTAAGAGTGACACAATCCTAAGTGGCTCTTTAGTGAAGTGGACTGCTTATAAACCTTTATTCCTTGTTCTGAAATGGCATCATAATGACACAATCGTGGATGTTTTCACAATTTCTTATACAAAAGTTGTGTCTTATTAGAGTTTTATGACTGCTTATAACAACTTCAAGACATTAAAAACGATACAATTAGGTATATATATTTTCTCTGGCCTTGAAAGTTTTTTTTCTAATGTACACTTATGACAGACGTTATGAATATCGTTTCTGGCTCCTAAGCGTGCTTCTTATTCCTTCATATAAGACTTTTATGCATGCTTATGACAACGTCGTGACATGCTTATATATATGTATATTATGCAAGGACGCTATGTCATCTTTACGAGCGTGTCATGACACCAGAATTTCTTCGATTTCTCTTAATAACGTGCATTTCTTATTAAGATGGATCATGATACCGTAAAGAGGCTACAGTTATTTGTATTTTCTTGAGCTGTTATATAAGCGGTGCTTCTTATGTCATGGCACTAATGATTAATAATTCTCTGAACTCACTAATCACCCTAAACTAATTTAATTCCCATTAACGGCACAACCTCATGTGTTTTATTCCTCTTACAAACCTTCATTTGTTTTAATCAATGAATAGCTACATGACTATAGAACTATAGAAATAAGGTCACTAATATAGAATTGTAAAACCTGTCAGAATTCTGCAGCATTAAAGTATATTAATCACCGTCATTATGTCCCAGTGGCAGCACATCATCGGCATTTCCGCCGCAGTCGTGCCGCCTCTTCCCGCCGGTAGCCACGTAATTGGTCCATCTGCATGCGATGACGGCATTGGCAGCGTGTACAGGAAGTGACCCGAGCGGCCGCTTTATTAGCACGGTGTGTCGGAGCAGAGGGCAGCGGTCAGACTGACCTGCCAGTGTCCTGTTTCCTGTGCTGATCACAGCGAAAGTGCGTAGCATATACCGAGCCCTTTCCTGACGCTCCTCTGAACCTACTTTCACCTTACTTTCAGGTAAATAAAGCTGTCAGCTCAGATTCTGACCTTCACCCAGCTGCAGAGGATCGTCGGTGAGAGCCATTTAGGTTGTTCATTCGGCCGCTCTGTTATTGTCTGGACGCTGTAGGCATGGAAAGAGAGCATTCGAATGAGGATTTGCTTACGGAATTACATAATGACCATCAGCTCGATGATTGCTAACATATTATATAGTAGATCACCAGATAATAACATTTCTTAGTACAAAAAAATAACACTGAGGAATGAGTCAGTGGAAACTCTTTAACCGGAACAGTGCAGTGTTGCCATTTCAGTTTCATTACAACAAACAAGTGAGGCGAGGCGAGAAAGCTGCCATTAAACTCAGAGCGAATTCTATTCTGTGTAAATTAAAGAGGAAAATAGAAATGATGAAGCTTTTCGCTAATGCATTCTTCAACAGCACTATTCACGTCTGTGTGTCTTTACATCTGCTTCCCATTAATCTTCCACCTTCAAGAATCCGACTTAAAGAAATCTGTTCGTTCTTCTTGAGGAGCAGAGGGAGAAAAAAAAAGAAACAAAATTCAAGTCATTTCCTTTAAAGAACAAAAAATGCATGAGGTATGTGGCAGAAAGACGGGTGCCGGCTCAAACGGGCGGTCCGGTACTAAATAGTAGCATTTGTGAAGCTGTACAGGTATGTCGATGACGAAGTGTGTGTGTTTGTGTGTGTGTGTGTGTGTTGTTTATTCAGCTGGCCGAATTTAGAGGCGGCAGATTCAAGCACACTTGCGTGTGTGTGTGTGTCTGTGGCAGGGTACAGCAGAAATGAAACAGAGCCACTTTACTCGGGCCTGACGTCTGGGCGGCATTCACAACAAAGCAGTCACATGATTAATGAGATTTTGATTCGTTCAGACAAATAGTTGTCAGAATGATATATATATGATTACGTGTTTATGTCAATCATGTGGAAAGTGCTTTCTGACACGTCAGGCCCAGAAAACGTAAGTAAGATATGGCATGTGAAAACGAGATTCATGTGAGAAAAATCACGAAGAAAAAAACGAATTCCCGACTCGTGAAAGATTAACGTGGGCCATTTACATCCAATCGTGTAGAAAAAACCCCATAATTGAACATTTTTGGGGGAGGGGTTATATTAAAAAAAAAAATCATTCAAAATATATTTTGTAAAATCGCATTAAAAAAATCACAGTGACAATGAATGAAACCTGTGTGTAAATTTCGTAGAAGATGAATCATGAAAATGAATTTGATATACTCCGAAAGATGTTGTAAAATGACTCACGGAAATGAATGAATCATGAGAAAAAACAATATCAATGTGAAAATCTGAAAAATGAATCATTTGGGAAAATAAAAATAAAAAATCATATGTGGAAATGAATGAATAATTGGGGCGCGGTCACATAATCGTATAATAAAACTACTTGAATTAGAAGTGGAAAATATTTAAAACATGAAGACATGAACACATCCAGTGGCTAAAAACTACATGTGAATCATGTGAGTCAAGTGAATCATTTGAATCATGTGAATCAAGTGAATCAAGTGAATCATGTGAATCAAATGAAGTCATGTTGACTCCTGCTCCCTTCGCTGACTCCCTTAAAGTCATTCTATAACCACTTCCACAACATACTTGTCTCTTTCAATCAAACAAAAGCCACCTTTCAAGAGCTCCTCCCACCCGGATAAAACTTTTCGAGAGGCAGGTATGTGTTTTTGCACTCGGTCCGGAAAACAGGGCCGGGGTTAACAGCTAATAAATGAAAAGTATGTCCCTCTCCTGCGTGCTGTACACCGACACCCAGTTACGTCCTTAAGGCCTCAGTGTGCCCACAGCACAGGCTCAGACTCACACAATGACTCCAGTGTGAGTCGCTCTGACACAATAATCCTGTACGTAAGGAATGAAACACTTACTCTTAAATGAAGACTTTATGATGTCAGAATGCTTACTGAAATGTATCGTAATGTATTAGAACGAGTGAGAGTGTTTATATAAGCCCTGGAGCTGGAATTACTCTCTACTGTTATTAAGAAATTAAGAAATTAATCAGCGCTTTCTGACCATCGTGTTGTAACTCTCATTTTGCTCCGGAGCGTAATATGGGAGACGGAAACCTGCGCCGCGACCTTGTGAAGATGTTCTACGTACCCTTTTGATTCATAACACACCTTGTGAGGCCTGGAGTCGTTTGGGAATTTAGTGATGCAGCACATCATTAAAACCCCATGGGCCTGAAAATCCTGGCATCGTGTACAAAGCGCTGTACACATCCAACAGACAATTTACTATCGACTACAGCAGGTTTTCAGCTGAAGTCTATCTAAAAAGAGTTTATCCCGTCTATTATATTTGTACAGGCTTGTCGAGTCGGTCCAAAGCCCCGAGTGTGTATAAATCACTGAACTGTATGTTCGGCAAACGGTAACATGATGTAATGGGACCTAATCCCAGTCTAATGTTAGCCAGCGAAAGAAACACTCCCTGGCTCGGCTATAAGGTGCCGTTGCTTTGTTGGGTTTCATTTTTTTGTTTGTTTCACTTGTGTGTGTGTGTGTGTGTGTGTGTGTGTAGACCTGTTTCGTTTTGACTGAGTCGCCGGGCAAACAGAGCAAGAACAGAGCAGCCCTCAACCTTCAGGTGTGCATAGTGGAAAAAAAAAAAAAAAGCCCCAAAGTGAACGCCGTTCTTGTTCCAGAATTTTTCCACAAATATTTGAGGTGTACTGAAATTAGAACTGGACGCAAGCCAGGCCTTTGAATTCCAGCAAAGATGGCTGCACGTGCCAGCCAATCTCTGTTTTTCATTTCTGAACCATCCCACCCCCACTTTCTCTATTTTTCTTTGCCGAGCCCGTGAGTCTCAATGCTATCATTCTGTGATTCTGCACGAATCTGGCCGCGTGTGTGCAGGAAATGGGACCAAGACTGGCTTCCTGAGTGGCCCAGAGAGGAAACGCCGCAATAAGCAAGGGGTGTGCGTTTAAAAATAACCCGGTATAAAAGGCCCGGGCAAGAGCCCACTCACCGACAAACTCTCTCTCTCTTTCCACAAGCACGGTTCTCACTCACTCACTGCTCTTCAATTCTCTCGGAAAGTCCGTATCCAGCAGGTATAAAACAAGAACATGTGCTGAAATAGTAGACTGGACCTCAAACTGGAGAAAGACACACAAATAGGATGCTTCACAAGTGCCTTCCTTCACAAGCCTACATATCTACTTGTGGAGGAGGGGAAGTTTGGAGTTTGTTTGAAGACTCTTTTATTTGCTGCGAGACAAAAGCAAGAAGACAAAAAGACGTATGTAATGAGACTCTTTGGTGGAAGCTACGAGTCGGAGCATGTTTGAGTTTTCCTTAAAAAAAATAAAATAAAATAACACTCTTGCCAGTTTTGGACGCTTTTGTTCATCCTGTAACGCTGCTCCAGAACATTTAGGTAATTAGCTCACGCATGGAGAAAGTGAACCTTAGTGACCCGGGGGATGACACACACGTACACACAGACATAACACATCTGCACAGTGACATGAACAGAGCGGCGACGATAGAAGCTTGCTATTAAAATGAGCCCACCAGGGAAATGCCTTCTGTTTCCTACATTCCGAGTGGAATGAGTGGAAGAATGATGGCGCTTGTGTGGGACTTGCTAAAAGATCAGCATTCACATCCTCGTCAGCAGATGTTGGGGTCTTACTTCTGGAAAACAAAATCGAAAGTGAAGTGTTGGAACGTTTCCATTTATTCTATTTCATTCTCCATTCATGGTGGCTTAGTGGTTAGTGCTAGAAGAGAGAAGGTCCTGGGTTCGAATCCCGGGTTCTGGCCTTTCTGTGTGGAGTTTCCATGTTCTCCCCGTGCCTGCTCCAGTTTCCAAAAACATGTACATTAGGTCATTCTAAATTGCCCGTAGGAGTGAGTGTGTGTCCAGGGTCCATTTTGCCCAAGGTGTGCTGGGATAGGCTCCAGCAGATCCCCGTGACCGTAATTAGGAATAAAGCGGGTATAGAAAATGGATGGATGAATTCTCCATTGTGATTGGATGGAAAGTGTTGACCAATCACAGGTTTATATTTAATGCACTAGGGCCTTTATGATGGACACTCCACCTAACAAACACATAATCAAGGAGCTTGTTTGTTTGTTTATTTATATTAAGGACAAATATATATATATATATATATATATATATATATATATATATATATATATATATATTCTGTTCAGAGATTGACTGTGATGTACAGTTTAATAAAGTAAATGCTTTTTAATTCATCAAAATAATGACCCACTGCTGTGGTATAAGAGGAATTAAACACGTTGGGACACGCAGGCCGCATTGCACCGCTGCATCGTTGATTATTTTTCGCTGTATTGTCTCTCCGCAGTTACTAAGCACTGTGACCCCCAAGCTCTTTTGGCAATAGTTACATGTTCTTACACCATCAAGACTATAGTGCAAAGAAACACTGGGTCTGGGAAGCATTTGCTCATCAGGCTTTGGCCCAAATTCAACCCGAAAGACGCAACCCCAAAGGTGCTCCGACATGTGAGTAACCGCTGTGTATTAATTCATATCTGAATCATCACAGGCTCAGAAAATAGGAAAGCCTTCAGTCTGGCTTCACTTCTAAGTTAGAGAGAGAAAGAGAGAGGACAAAGTAGGTGTTTCTCCAAGTGAAACTACATCAGTAAAAGTGAGACCGGCCGCGGTGAGCTAATGTTTTTCGACGGCTTCCGTGAAAACAGAGGCGGGTTTTTAGCAAACAGGACACTCTGTCCATCTGAGTCTGAACACACAAACACAAGCAGAGGCATGGAAATTACAATGTGCATGTTTTACGCTGAGCTCCCATAGAAACACACACACACACACACACACACATGGTAGGTTGGTTGACACATCACTTAGAAATGATGCCTGGGAGTGTATGGGGGTTGGCCATATTGAGCTTAAATCTAATCATTATATTCTAAGAGCTTACAAAACACGTCAAGTGGCGTGAAAGAATTCGACGGTGCGTGTGACATGTGTTTATAACCGCTGTCGTTTTGTGCAATGGAAAAAATAAATAAATAAATGCATCCGAATCAAAAGCACTTCTTTAGGATTGTGTCATAAGGATAAGGAGCACTTTGATTTTAAGAAACACAACAAGACCCAAGGTTTCTCACACACTTCTGCTACTCACATGCAGCAAAATGTAAGGATTCCTGACTCATCAGAGGAATTCCATATTAACCCTGGTTTGTGGAGCAAGTGCCAGAGTCAAGCCGGGTTCAAACCGAAGCGCTTAAAGGAGAGAAAACACACCCACACACACACTTCTCATTCCATTCCCTATATTTCCATGCACACATTTAAAGGGTGTAACTCTAACTTTTCTTGGAAGGTGTATGTAGTGTACAGTTCAGAATTAATTATGGTACAATTAAGCTAATCATTTTGTACTGGGGACATTACAGTAGAGCTTCGTTTTTTTGTTTTTTCTGAAAAGGGATAGAAACACACAAATAAAAAAAGCATTAATTAGTCAAGCTGGATCTTTTCTAGTCACTGGAGTGATACGCCTTTTTTCCGAATGACACCTTTTGTTCATGTAGTGCGTACACGTTACGTTTCCATGTAAATAGAACGAAAGAATGAGCAGCACCTGAGAGAAAAGCATCACAGAGTGCGTGCATGATATTAAATCAAAAGCATGAGATAGATCACATCACTTATCTGGCTGCCAGGCTCATTCTGTGTGTGTGTTTAAATGCTATAAATATAATGGTATTGTGATGTGAGTCACGGTGATGTAATATGAGAGTGGACACTTTTAGAGATAAAGCTCCACTTTTTCCTGTGGCTGGAGTAGGGTGCTAAGGCTTAAGTTAAGGCTTCATTAAGGACCACTTAATACCTTTAAAGTACCCCCCCCCCCAAAGTACTACACTGAGAGAGTGAAAGATCTCCTCAGAGCAGGTGTGAAACTGTGCCATCACTGCTGGTTTGGTATCTATCACCTAATGATGTATGTAAATCAGTTGGCTAAAATGACACGAGATGTTTATTTATGCAAACTCGATGTACCCATTAACCGTTTGCATGTCACGTGACATGATAAAAGTCTGTAGTAAGGGATGTTTTACTGACCCCCCCCCTCCCCCTTCCCCGCGCCAACTCCACCGTCCCGGCCCCCACCAAAACCGAGGACTGGTCATTAGCGAAACTTAATGACTCCGTAAACAATGCGAATACATCGCAGCGCCGATCGGCGCGTCGTCGCACCTGAATGCGCCGCTTCATTTGCACGTGAAAGGCGCGCGCCGTGAGCGTCGAGCGCGCGGGCGAGAGGGAGACACGAGCGGCGCCCGCGTTTAGACAAACCTGCTGCGCGGGCGGACACACACACACACACACACACACAAAAAGAAAAAAGCGAGCCCGAGCGCGCCGTCGTCGTCATGGCGATTAGTGGAGGGGCTGCGCGCGGACAGGGACCAGTTTTCGGCTACTGCACCATTTCTCCCTCACTGAAGCAATAAAAAAATAAAACAAACAAACAAACAAACAGCGTTTTCTTTTTAAATAAGCAAACGCCGTTCTTCACTTCCTCCATTCAACTGTCATTAACTTGTCCTCACGTGTACTTGATTATTGATACAAAAATGCGCACGTGACAAATACAGGGACGTGCTATATGAACATCATTATTATTATTATTATTATTATTATTATTATTATTATTGCAGTCGCCATACTGCAAGTGTACACACCTGTTTGAGTTACACACACACACACACACACACATTTCGGAACATAATGAAATAGAGTCTTTTGTATCCAGATATCGACTAAAAAAGAAGAAATTAGAGGATTAAAAAACAAACAAACAAACAAAATAATATATTGTGGTCGGCTGTTTCTTTTTTCATCAGAATGTGTCGCTTTGTGCCTTTAAATTACACCCCAGCCTGCTTCTTTAAGTAAACTATTTCGAGGTGATATTATGGTGTAGTTACTTTTCTGGCTTATTCGCAGTCCCGAAATGTCACTTCTTTTTTTTTTTTTTTTTTTGTTATATGAATGCTGCGCGACTTTAAAGTCACGGGTGATCCACCAAAATATCACAAATCAGATCAAATTGATGCACGGCTCTTGTATTTTACCGCCCAGTGTGATTAAAGGCATTCAAATCTGGCAACTGTGGAGCGACATGCCTGTTGCGCATGCGCGTGCAAATCAACCTGCCCCCTTATTCTGACGTCACACCCTCGCGAGTAGCTAAATGCGAGTATGAGCGCAGGCAGAGGGATAGAGCGTGTGTGTTTTACTCAGAGTAAGTGTGGAGAGAGAGTGAGAGAGAGTGAGAGAGAAAGAGAGAGAGAGAGAGCGCCGCTCGACCTGCTCTTATATACCGGCTATTTTTGGGCGCTCTACCTCCATCCTGAACGCCGTTTCCTCCGCTCGCACAATTGGTCCAGCAGCGGGGTTTATAAGGGAGGAGGGTTTTACCTGCCACACATTTGCTGCCCGCTCAGGACACTGGAGCAGCACGGCTTTGTTGGACAGAAAACCAACTCTGGATCAGACGTGTGTTTAATTTTTTCACGAGGAGAGCGTTTTACTTAACGCTCAAACAACAGAAAAGAGTTTTTTTAAGTGTAACTTTGACGTTTTGGAAAATGGCTTTAACTAGCACCATTCTGCCATCCATTTCTACATTCGCCGGACAGAAGGAGAAACTTTGGGAAAGTGTAAGTTGTGTTTTACGCATTTTTGCGTGCGCATTTTGTTTGCGCCAAATTCTGTATTAAAAAGTTATAAAAGTTAAAAATGTCCTGATCGCTAGCGAGTGAAAGATAATCTTAACCCTAAATGTGTTTTGTTTTTCTTTGCAGAGGTGGACTGGAGAATTGGAGAAGCCGCTGGCGTGCGCTGTACCCAGTGTGGATGCGTGTCGTGCCAGAAAGGACGATGAGGATCTGAGCGATTTCTTGGATCTGGAGTTTATTCTGGCCAACACGACCGGTCCGGAGAGCGTGCCGGGACCCATGGACTATAATTCAGCTGTGGAGCACTGCAGCATGTACCAGACTGGGAGCGCGTACGTGCCGCCTCCACCACCGTACTCCCACAGCCTTGTGGCGGAACTGTTGCACTCCGATGCGGACACCACGTACGGCATGAGCACAACCACCACCAGCAGCAGCAGCAGCTGCAGCAACAGCATCGGAATTCAGGGGCGGTTTGTGGTAAACTCCGCGCCTTTCCCGAGGCAGGATTTCATCGAGAGCATCAAAGTTGAGCCTTGCGCGGACGGCTACGGTCCCGTGCTGGGCATGGTGCCACAGAGCTGCCAGCGGATCAAGCAGGAGGGCAACGTATCGTGCGCGATGCCTTTTGAACAGCCGAGGCTCGCCGTCTCTCCGCAAGCAGCGGGGAACATGACACCGCCGCTCAGCCCGGACGACCAGGCGCGTTGTCACACGCAGATCTGCCGCACCACTTTCCCGCAGAACGGCTACTACCCGAGCCACGCGCCTCTACCACAGCAGCAACACCAGCATCAGCAGGTGCCGCTGGCCTACGCGGGAGCGCGCGCCTACGCGGGCATGTTTGATGACGGCCTCGGTATGGTGCAGCCCGGTGCGCCGCGCGCGCTCCTCACTCCGCCGTCCTCGCCGCTCGACCTGCTCGAGTCTAAGCCGAAGCGCGGCCGACGCACCTGGCCGAGGAAGCGCGCGGCCACGCACACCTGCACGTTCGCCGGATGCGGCAAGACGTACACCAAGAGCTCGCATCTGAAAGCGCATCACCGAACTCACACCGGTAAGATTATTATTTATTTATTATCTCTGTGTTTACAGCAAACATGTAAAGTTGACACACTAGATCTTACATTAGTAAACAATAACATGCGTTATGTATTACGAACCGGTCCTGAACTAACATCTATTTCTTTTTCCTCCGAACTTTTCAGGTGAAAAGCCATACCACTGCAACTGGGAAGGCTGCGGCTGGAAGTTTGCCCGCTCCGACGAGCTCACACGTCACTTCCGCAAGCACACCGGTCACCGACCCTTCCAGTGTCACCTGTGCGAGCGCGCCTTCTCCCGCTCCGACCATCTGGCGCTGCACATGAAGAGGCACATGTGAGAGACTCACAGAAGACAATCGGCAAAACAAAACGCCAAAGCCTTATTACTGCCTTATTTAAGTCCTTTGTACAAGACCAAAAGACTGTTTTTTTTTGTGTTTGGTCGATAAAGATTTATATTGTTCTTTATACCTTTTTGTAACAATGTAGCTGGTACTACGTGGGATTTATAGAGCAGGCAGTTCAGCGCTGCGTTAAGTGTTTTGGGGACAAACAGCAACCTGCAGGGCTGGTCCTATAATATATTAAAAAAGTCTCTATATCTCTATCTATAGCTATGTTGAAACTGGAAACAAAAGTGTAAGTTTAAAAACACGGTGCCTTTATAGTGAAGAATTTAGCATGCATGCTGTGCTGCCAGGGTTGTGCAAAACGTGACATCCTGAAATCATGCGTGATGACAATGTTTTCCTCTTGAAACTGCCTCCAAATTGTTGTAAGGACCAGAACTGTGCGTTCACTCGTGTTCGATACATTCTCAGCTTTCATGGAAGTAAGATATTTTCTAGATGTTGTATCATGGAGGTACAATAACCTGTTCAAGCCCCATTGTACACTAGCACATACACCAGAGCTAGACGCTCTGCATTATTTGTTTTGGGTTTTTTTTTTTTTTAAAAGAATGTGTACAGAAGTTTTATATTGTAAGTATTGTATTTATTGTACATATTAAACTAAATTTGAATATATTTTTCATGTGCATGTGATTTTTTTGTTCCTTTTACTCGTGTCCTGCGTCTCAAAAGAGACAACTCGCATATTTAAGTTCAGCCTCTTATTATGGGCGGCTTTGATGTTTCTTTGGAGTCCCCAGAAACTCTGCGGCACACAAGCTCATTACTGGTAACCATGCGCCCTTAACACGGCATTCGGTTAAGGCAAGGGTACGAAGCTGCTATTCCTGAACCCCCACTCAGGCTTATGGAATTGGGTATTATAGTTCAAGCCAAGATGCTTTCCAGCTGCTGGGAGACAAGGCCCGCAGCCTGTGGCTTTCGCCTATAAATACAAACATTACATTTACATAATTACAGAGAGAGAATTTAGATATGTCTGGACGGAGGGCGCTGGGCTCCATTGCTGAGGATCCAGAAGTGCAGGGATAAGGCTTAAAGATGGCACTTTTACACAAGGGTTTGATGGGCGGCCTGTCCAGGCCAAACGTCCGAGCGTGTGATGCGATTCGAAACTCATCATGAGGGCACTCATTCCCAACCTTAAGGATAGCTGACCCAGCAAAAGTGGAGAAAAGAACGGCACCAAACCACAAACAAACAAGCAACCAAAACAAAACCAAAGCCATGTAAACAACCAGACTGAATACCAGAAGTTTCATTTCTCAGTTGCCGAAATTTCCGGCATGTGAGAAACGTTCAGTTCTGGTGAACAAAATTTCTCATATAGGGAAAAAAAGAAAGAAGAAGAAATGCAAGCTAGGCTATTAATAGCAAACTGGTGAGGTGTAAAAGTAGAAGTCTCATTTCACTTTTTTTGTTCTGAGGATAGTAACATCTACTACCAGAACACGCATGAACAGCAATATAAGCTTCTCATTTTTCAGGTTTTTTTTTTTTTTCTAAATCTAAACACGTGTTTAAGGACCAAAAAACCGCTGCTAATGTGAGTTTCAGGATTAATGTAGGGTTGGGCTGGAACTAAACACACACACGCACACACATCTTGATTTATAATTAACCCAAAAAGGAGCTTTTTTGTTTTCTAGAAAGATCCAAAAACACAAGAAGCTAAAAAACCAAACGTCAGAGCGGTGCTGTAAGTCCAGCAGGTTGGCCTCCTGACACGGCCGTCATCATGAACGCATTCGGAAAAGAAAACAAGACTCTCTTCTTTGTCCAAGGAATCCCTGAAGGCAGCCTTCTTATTAACCCACTTGACACTGGACACACTGCAGCTAAACCTAAAAACGAGAGAAGAATGTGGCTGACGAGAAGTCTTTTTAAAATGAACCACACATGTGGATGCTCAGAAAAGAGAGAGAGAGAGAGAGAGAGGCGTCATTGAACGACAAAGAATAACATGAACGGAAAAATGAATTCCTGCCCCTGTATTTTTCGCCGTCACCTGAGCCTTCGCCCGGCCTCTCACTCCTTACTACTCCTTAACGTCTCTCTCGCTCCCGAGTCTTCGATTCAGGCCCCTGGTAAACAGAAAAGCGCACTGAGGAATGTCCTGTTATTTCACATGGCTGTAATTGACATAGCAAAAAAAACCTACAAATTCATCCAGCTGTTGAAGTTTCTTTTTTTTTTACACGCTCGGATCAAACTCTTAGATTTTAGTGGAAAATTCAGCTTTTAAGAAAAGCGTTCAGAAGAACCGTGTGCTGGTTGAAATACACCACCTCTGAGAACGTGGAAACGAAAGGCAGTGTGAGAGTTGGACTGTAATCGTACAAAGGAAGTTTCTTAATAAGGGGATTGCATTATACACGTCGAATACGAACAGGAACTCAGAGGAAATATTCACACACATGGGTTACACATCTCCGCTTTCAGGATATACTACAAACTCACCACTGGACGAATCAGACCACAGTCAACTTACAGGGTATTATTATTATTATTATTAATTATTAATTATTATTATTATTATTATTATTATTATTATTATTATTATTATTATTATTATTATTAATTATTAATTATTATTATTATTAATTATTATTATTATTATTATGAAATATCCATCCATCCATCTCCCTGTCCATCCATCCATCCCTTTCCCTCTCCATCCATCCCTTTCCCTCTCCATCCATCCATCCATCCATCCATCCCTTTCCCTCTCCATCCATCCATCCCTTTCCCTCTCCATCCATCCATCCCTTTCCCTCTCCATCCATCCCTTTCCCTCTCCATCCATCCATCCATCCCTTTCCCTCTCCATCCATCCATCCATCCCTTTCCCTCTCCATCCATCCCTTTCCCTCTCCATCCATCCATCCATCCCTTTCCCTCTCCATCCATCCATCCATCCCTTTCCCTCTCCATCCATCCCTTTCCCTCTCCATCCATCCATCCATCCCTTTCCCTCGCCATCCATCCATCCATCCATCCATCCATCTCCCTCTCCATCCATCCATCTCCCTCTCCATCCATCCATCCATCCATCCATCCCTTTCCCTCACCATCCATCCATCCCTCCCTTTCCCTCTCCATCCATCCATCCCTTTCCCTCGCCATCCATCCATCCCTTTCCCTCGCCATCCATCCATCCATCCATCCATCCATCCATCCATCCATCCATCCATCCCTTTCCCTCTCCATCCATCCATCCATCCATCCATCCCTTTCCCTCTCCATCCATCCATCCCTTTCCCTCACCATCCATCCATCCATCCATCCATCCATCCCTTTCCCTCACCATCCATCCATCCATCCATCCATCCCTTTCCCTCTCCATCCATC
Source organism: Hemibagrus wyckioides (assembly GCF_019097595.1). NCBI lineage: Eukaryota > Metazoa > Chordata > Actinopteri > Siluriformes > Bagridae > Hemibagrus > Hemibagrus wyckioides. Next base: position 16,730,255 of record NC_080729.1, on the reverse strand, counting down.
CATCCATCCATCCATCCCTTTCCCTCTCCATCCATCCATCCCTTTCTCTCTCCATCCATCCATCCATCCATCCCTTTCCCTCTCCATCCATCCATCCATCCATCCATCCATCCATCCCTTTCCCTTTCCATCCATCCATCTCCCTCTCCATCCATCCATCCATCCATCCATCCCTTTCCCTCTCCATCCATCCATCCATCCATCTCCCTCTCCATCCATCCATCCATCCATCCATCCATCCCTTTCCCTCTCCATCCATCCATCCATCCCTTTCCCTCTCCATCCATCCATCCCTTTCCCTCACCATCCATCCATCCATCCATCCCTTTCCCTCTCCATCCATCCATCCATCCATCCCTTTCCCTCTCCATCCATCCATCCCTTTCTCTCTCCATCCATCCATCCATCCATCCCTTTCCCTCTCCATCCATCCATCCATCCATCCATCCATCCATCCCTTTCCCTTTCCATCCATCCATCTCCCTCTCCATCCATCCATCCATCCATCCATCCCTTTCCCTCTCCATCCATCCATCCATCCCTTTCCCTCTCCATCCATCCATCCATCCATCCATCCCTTTCCCTTTCCATCCATCTCCCTCTCCATCCATCCATCCATCCATCCCTTTCCCTCTCCATCCATCCATCCCTTTCCCTCTCCATCCATCCATCCATCCATCCCTTTCTCTCTCCATCCCTTCCTTCCTTCCTATCTATCTATCTATCTATCTATCTATCTATCTATCTATCTATCTATCTATCTATCTATCTATCTATCCCTTTCTCTCTTTCTCTCTCTATCCATCCATCCATCCCTTTCCATCTATCCATCCATCCATCCATCCATCCCTTTCTCTCTCACTCTCTCTCTCCATCCATCCCTCCCTCCCTCCCTCTTTCTATCCATCTATCTATAAATCTATCAATCGATCCATCATCCATCTACAGTTACTTGACTTTTTATTCCTGCTGAAATAACATTCTGATTCATTTTAGCCCCAAAGTTTTATAACATCTGTATTAAAATGACACTTCAGTACTGGAATGATGCAAAAACCTGTCTGGTGCTACGACATTTACTACGACACTGAGTCAGCTCGAGCAAATTATCATACAGAAAACTCCTCTTCTTTAACATTCCACCCAAATAAGTAACTAGATGCCAGACAATAGCATGATGTTCAAACAGTCGAATAAAGCCATAGGCTCATTTGCATCTGTGTCTATTTTGGTATTTTTGGGTCACAGCATCATAACTCATGGCTAGAAGATACTTGTGACTACAATATAGTCATTGCCTTATCAGAAAAAAGCACCAGTGTCACTTCAGCGACTTCACAGTTGATCGACCAGAGAAACAAAAATCTGTTATTATCTCTGCAAAACAAAACTGCTTTTTTTCCCCTCCCCAATTGGTCACCTGCCAAATTCCACCCACTAGCCAGCTACAGGGAGGGACAGTGCTTCCTCCAAGACATGTGAATCCAGGCATCCACACAAATCTTTCCAGTCAGTCTATTTATACAGCTAATATTTGCATAGTCAAAAAGATGCAAGGATGTAGAACCTGCTTCATATGGAGATAAACATGACTTTATATACACTGATCAGCCATAACATTATGACCACAGGTAGTTAATAACACTGATTATCTCTTCATCATGGCACCTGTTAGTGGGTGGGATATATTAGGCAGCAAGTGACCATTTTGTCCACAAAGTTAATGTGTTAGAAGCGGCTCTTGTGGGGTGTTCCTGGTCTGCGGTGGTCAGTATCTATCAAATGTGGCCCAAGGAAGGAACAGTGGTGAACTGGCGACAGGGTCATGGGTGGCCGGGGATCATTGATACACGTGGGGAGCGAAGGCTGGCCTGTGTGATCCGATCCAACAGACGAGCTACTGTTGAAGTAGTTAACACTGTTTCTGATAGAAAGGTGTCAGAATACACAGTGCAGGACGGGTCAGGTCAGCAAAAGGGGCACAGGCAGGTGGTCATAATTTTATGCCTGGTCATGCTATATGATCAAACCTGTTACACAAACCGATTCACTCCTAGATGGCTGACTCTGTTTAGTGTCTCCTTCCTGTATTTGTGGAAATGGTCATGAAATTTTATTAGCGCCACCTGCAGCACCAGCGCACCTGAGCCCAACAACACTGACACAAAGACTAACGCATGTTTGCACAAGCCTCGCAGATGTTGTGTTTGCATGAAATATGCCAAGTCCTGAATGCTTGTAGACGACAGGCACCGTGTATGTAAACATCTGTCAAGGTGAAATACAGACTGAAAAACATGTTTACATGCACAAACATGCTGCACAGAAAATCAGCACAATGGAAGGCAGTGGCAGTGTCCTTTTTGATCAAAACACGAGATTTTAAGCAAGAAAAGCTAAATATTTAAAAATTAAGACTACATAAAGACTACATAAGGTCTACATAAAGTGCACATAAAGACTACATGAAGTCTACACAAAAAGTACACCAGGTCTGCTAAAGACTACATAAAGTATACCTAAAGACTACATAAAGTCTACATAAAGTGTACATAAAGACCATATGAAGTCTACCTAAAGACTACATAAAGTCTACACAAACACTACACAAAGGTTACATAACGTGTACAAAAAGACCATATAAAGTCTACACAAAGACTTCATAAAGACTAGATAAAGTGTACATAAGACTACACAAGGTCTACATAAAGATTACAAAAAGTGTAAATAAAGTCTACACAAAGACTGCATACGGTCTACATAAAGTGTACATAAAGACAGCATAAAGTCTACACAAAGACTACACAAGGTCTACATAAAGTATACATAAAGACCATATAAAGTCTACACAAAGACTACATAAAGACCATAAAGTCTACACAAAGACTACATAAGTGTACATAAAGACTACATAAAGTCTACACAAACACTACACAAGGTCTACATAAAGTGTACATAAAGACCATGTAAAGTCTACACAAAAACTACATAAAGTGTACATAAAGACTACACAAAGGTCCACAAAAAGTGTACATAAAGACCATGTAAAGTCTACACAAAGACTACATAAAGACCATAAAGTCTACACAAAGACTACAAAAAGACTACATAAGGTCTACACAAACACTACAAAAGGTTTACATAAAGTGTACATAAAGACCATGTAAAGTCTACACAAAGACTACATAAAGACCATAAAGTCTACACAAAGACTACATAAAGTGTACATAAAGACTACATAAAGTGTACACAAACACTACATAAAGGTCCACAAAAAGTGTACATAAAGACCATGTAAAGTCTACACAAAGACTACATAAAGACCATAAAGTCTACACAAAGACTACATAAAGTGTACATAAAGACTACATAAAGTCTACACAAACACTACACAAGGTCTACATAAAGTGTATATAAAGACCATGTAAAGTCTACACAAAGACTACATAAAGTGTACATAAAGACTACATAAGGTCTAAACAAACACTACACAAGGTCTACATAAAGTGTACATAAAGACCATGTAAAGTCTACACAAACACTACACAAGGTCTACATAAAGACCATATAAAGTCTACATAAAGTGTACCTAAAGACTACATAAAGTCTACACAGGTTAATTAGGTTATTGGGCAAGCACATGAATCTTCTATTCCAGCGTTCCAGTTAACAACATTGCTGAAAGTCAACACTGTGCTTTGATTGAGCTTTCACTGTGATTCATTAATGAAGTTATATCTAGAAGCAGTATGTTTTCCCCCTTGTACATTAGACATGATGCTACAGTTACACTGTGACCTACATGAGTCAGGAACAAATCTTCGAGGGGGAATCTGACGAAACTGAAAATCTACCTATAACAATATGATTAATCACACACACGCACGCACAATACCGAGGCTGAGGTGACGGAAAACTATAGTGATTAGTCTGAGACATGAAGAAACTCACGTTTCGAGCTGCATCACGGTGACTTCAACTCAGAACAAAACTCTGTGGAAACGTCTGTCGTGTGTGTGTGTGTGTGAGGAATCTCCAGAGGAAACCTAAGATTAATGCTGAGGGCTTCACACTGAACACAGCCTGCATAGAATTACACTTTTAGTAGTCAGAATGTGAAGAACAGTCTCTTTTACAAAAATATTTTCATCGGTGACATATTTTCGAGCGAGAGAAAGGAGCGTTTCAGGGGTGCGGGACACCTAAACCAACACGGCGTAATCCGGAAGGAATCCGCAATCTGTAAGAAATTTGACTTTGTTAGAAATAAAATCTTCCTCGTTTTCACGTGTTGTTCGAGTTTAATAGTAAAGCAAACAAAATCCATTTCCATCACATCTCAATCCATACAAGAAGTCTCACTCGACAAAATATAAATATGTCTCTCACATTTTTACAGTCGACACATAGAACCTGGAAACAATATAAAGGTAGTGTTTATACACAAATAAACACAATAAATATATATATATATATTAGAACATACAGAAATAACACCATATACAGGATAAGGCCATAAGAATACAAAAAAGAAACCTTCATCAGGTGCACCGTAATTTTTTCCTGCAGCATTTATACAGCATTTTAACCATTAAAACAAACAAAAATTGCACAGTTGATGCGGTTTACTTGTTAAAAAAAAAAAAAAAAAAAAATCAAAAAGCACGCATTCTTAAAACTATATGAAAGGCTAAGGGGGTGGGATTTGACGTTTATGCGCTGATACAGGGTCTGAAGTTTGGCATAAAAATAATTCATTTCATTACAGAATAAGCTTTAATGATTAACCGTGATTAATCCAAAACGACAATGCAATGGCGCGTTATACGGCTCCACTCTCGCAACTCCTACATGCAATTAGCGCTTGATGCACCACGATAATGTTAATTGTATATCTCGTTAAACGTATATAGATCGATTATAAAGAAAATTAAGCTAGGAAGGAAGTAGCGGAGCTCGTCGATAAAACGTCTATATGCTGATCGGTATGTAACATGTAGATCAGACTTCAATACATTTCTTTTATGCGTGTGGATAACTTGTCAAGCTATACAGGTTTTTGGCTAGTCCTATTTATTCTAGAATATTTCAGTGACTCTTTTTTAAAAAGCCCAGTGACCTTTCAGAAAGCTTTGTGTGAGGAGTATTGGACAAAATAGGAAAAAAAAATACTAGTCTAAAATGCTTCATATGAATATGGAGTCGGTATATAACATTCTTTGGACAGTATTTGGTCTAAATGATGTTGTTGTAGTAAAAAGTAGAACAAACCAGGCACCTACCAGAGAAGGTTCAGATTCACGCGTTGATTAAAAAAAATAAAAGGCTCTGTTAAATACAGTGCGTTCGTAATAAAGTCGTCATTTCAGAGCCGAAGCGAAGAGAGCAGAAGGAGGAGGAGGAGGAGAGTCTTTTGAATCAAGCCCACTGATGGTGACGCTTTCTCTTCTACCGGTGTTGTATTCGGTAACGTTCAGTGCCCCAGAGTCATTACCAAAAATAAAAATAAAACAGTTTTATATATTATTAAATAGGTCTTTGTTTAGTTCATATAACCTTTGATCAACAGTTCTGTATTTTGTATTGCAACAAATTTAATTAGAACCTGGGAGGCACCCATGAGAGATTTGGTTCGTCGGTGTGAGAGACGGCGTAGGACAGAGTGCAATTTTAGCAGCAGAGAAAACAACTGAGTTATGCGAGCCTCAAAGCTCAGGGGAACACTCGACAGTGAGAATTTCAATGGACCCTGTGTTCTGTTGTTTTTTACCCATGGGAAGGAAGCGGTATTTGGGATGGCTACGGTGCAGTGTAGGGCTCTGGACCAGGCTCTGTGGACTGGCCTCACGTTCTGGACATGTCGACCCGGCTGAGAGCGAGAGCCAGCTCCAGATCCTGCTGCTCCTGGAGGCGGAGCCTCCTCAGGCGTTCCTCCTCCCTCTTACTCTCTCGCTTGGCCCACTCCAGCTGTTCCACTTCATTTCCGTACTAAGAGAGAGAGAGAGAGAGAGAGCGAGAGACAGAGAGAGAGGCTTGCGTCGGACACGAAGGACAAACACAGTACACACACAGCAATCAAACACGCATGCAGACACGACAATGGATGGATTCTTTCATGGATTTTAACGAATCATATATACATACATATATTGAGGTGATTGGAAAAAAATTGATCAGTTTAAAAACAAAAAATTACTTTTGTAATTTTTTAATATTTATACCACAGCACTGTCGAATTCTTTGGCACATGTAATCGACGGATAAATATAAACGGTGTAATATTGATGTATAAAAACATCAATATAATCATTGTGTTTAGTAAGCAGATGCTGAATATTTATGGAAGGGAGTCTCCAGTGTTAGCGCTCTGTAAGAGTCTGCAGGACAGAGGACTCTCTCTGAGCTTCAAAAGAGGGGGAAAAAGGGAGATGGGTAAGGAAATGACTGTTGATATTTGCCTTAATGTAAATAACGACGACATTAATAAATGGTTTAAAAATCATTGTTGTTTGCTAACGAATTCAAAACCGGCAAATCGCTGTGGTATAAAACAAAACAAAAAACAACACCACTTCAGGACACGCTGCTATTTGAAAAAGATCAACTCCGGTGTAGTAACGCTGTTAACACGTCACACCACCTCAGCGTTGATTACTTTCCTACACCAGCATGACCTGATGGGTTTTATCGCCTTAGGATGTGTCTGATGGAGGCGTTTCATTTAAACAATGGAGGTGCGATGCCTTTAATTTGATGATCAGACATGCTCAGTTGTGCTACCACCGAAAACACAAAACCACTGTGCAAAACAATCAGTTCAATCTCATAACCTCACCCACATTCTGGGGCTGTCTTGAATTAGAGTGTACAACAATAATTGTGCTAATACTCAGGCGATCGTGATGCATTAACGGCAGAGCGATCCATTTCAGATTAACGACAGCCCTATAATCACACAGAATTACATGTGTGATTACAATTTCTCACTGCACAAATGACACAAACTAGTGAAGTAACCAGTGAGAAACATGATGCACCTGAACCCCAACTCACAGCATGAACCCCAGATTCATTTCACGTGCTTTAGCTTCCCAATCCACTTTCCCTATGCCACACGCTTCTCAAGAGTTTACACACGCACGTTAATTGAATGCTACTATTGAAAATGCAGTCTGCATGCTGCGTATGCCGTTAAAGGTCACACGGGTAAATCAATCTGTTTTCATATTTGAGGTTAAGCGGATTTTGTGTGATCGTCGGGTGGAGTAGGTGCGCGCTGTGGTTAACACTCAAGCATACAGAGAGCTGGGTTGTGGTCACCAAACCTTTGTGCTGACTTACCTTCAAATGTTCAGGGCCTGGGAGAGAAACACATTATAACAGTTCTAAAGCAATCAGGACTAAATTTAGGGAAGAAATAAAAACAAAAAACACCACCACAAACAAGCTCATGCTACACAGAAGGACACCAGGAACAGACACCACTTGCACAGCAAACACATGCAAGGGCTTCATACAGTAAAATAATAGCATGCGAAAGCTGTAGCTAAGCACTAAAGGCACTAATGCGGTATTCGTAAAACCACTTCGGCATATTTTAGACTTACCTTGACAGTGGAAGTACGGTCTACTACAGGATAAAATCATATCATTACTGTCAATAATAACCCTAAAGTAGGCTTAGCATCCAAAAAAATGGAGATGAAATGAATGAAATAGCTTAAAAACTGGAATGAAACACAAGCTGCACCGTCAAACACAAGGCCTTGGTGCTTGTTACTTGGGTCAGGATGAGTGGGAGGGTAAACTACTCCACTTCCTGTTTTCACTCTGAGGTTAAAAAGTCAAGCTCTCACATTAAAGAGGGCTTGAAGACTGTATGCCAGGCATGTCCATGATCTGTATATTAAAACATATGCGTAAAAAAGTGCCGAAAGAATGCATGCTGCACTCAGGGAACATGAGTTACTTATTTCCGCTTCATAACTGGGCTTTGAAAGGAAAACTTCACCCTGAAAAACTGTTGAAATATTTGTGATAGGGTGGTGCGAAGCTTGTTCTTGTGTGTGGCGCACACACAGGCTTGAGTAACAGCGAGGTTTTGCTGCTAGCTCCTGTAAACCAAAGAGCATTGAGCTTACTTTTCCCATTTTAATGAGAAATCCTGTGTAGACCTTTCGCTGCAATTCGCTCTGTTGATGTTAGCATGATGGTCGAAGCTTTGGATCTGTTTTATTTCAGCAGAGATGAATCCTACAACAATGTCGGCAGGGCGGGTCATGTAGGGAAGCGTGAAGTAAGTATAAAATATATTATTATACAGTATTAAATATACAGACTTCAGGGCGGACTTTTCCTTTAAAGTTCACCTGTTAGTCTTAAGGTGCTGACAACTGAAAAACGAATGGATTCGTATGAATGTGCAGGAAGCAAAATCAGGCAGACGGCTGGGTTTGTGGGTGAGGAACATGACAAATAATACACATCCAGGGAGGTTCACGTACAGGTCACGGGTTACTGCTGGCTGACCAGACATGAACGGTTGGGAGAGAGAGAGCGCATGCTGGGACTAGGGCTATGACGCAAGACAAAATGACAACACGGCTGCAGCTATGGATGAACAATACAACTCAACACAGCACAATGCAACAGAAAGCAGCGCAATGGACACAGATAGGGGACGTGCTGGGAAGCCTGCGGAGACACTCAGCTGGACGCACCAGCAGGGGTTAACTCGACTTGACTTACGGCTCTAAGGTCTGCAAGAGCGAGAGAGTCTGTTAAGGCGGATCTACTGGACTGCGACGAGGAGAAAGTGTCCTCGTGAGGCTTCGGAAAACGGGGAACACCGTGCGTTTGTCTGTGAGCGGCAACCCCTCTACGAGTTCCTGCTGAACTTGTGCCTAAAACAGTTCGGAGAGGAAATCGGTTAGAAAATAAATCGCGATAAAAATCACAGTTCATACGTTGTGTAGGACTACGTGACCCCTGAGCAAAAAAGAGCAGCAATAAGATCAGGCTAGGGAGTTTTAAAAGAGTTGACTTGCGGTGTACCAAAACCAGAGCAACAGTTTCATTTCTGCAAATTCAAGCCACCTTTCAAAACCAATTACAACGCCCGTAAGTCGTTACAACAACTGTTGACAAACATAACATGAGAGTGTTGAGCCATAGGCTTTGTAGTACACGGCCCTCTGGTGATTCTCGTCAGTCTGTAGATGCCGATGCCTCAGAAAAAAAACGTCGCTGAGGAAAAAAGAAAAAAAGAAAGAAAAAAAAAAAGGTGCCGATGTGGTTTGTGAAAAATAAACGCATCACTATCAACAATCAACCCTGTGCCACACTCTGAGTGCAAAAGGTCACATAGCAGCTGCTCAGAGCAAGTGAGAGACCCGTTTTGGGCTTCCTCTGTTTTTCTCATGAGTGAGGCACAACATGTAAGCAAATGGGAGGTATTTACTGAAAGTTGCAGAGGAAACAGAAAACAGCGAGAGAGAGAGAGAGAGAGAGAGAAGTGAGCAGAAACTGGCATGGGTGTATTTAGCCACCCATGTGAACCTCAGGCCAATCTCGAACGTTTTTTTTTCCCCCTTCACCTTCTTAGAAGCACAATTATATTCTCTTTAGATTATACACTTAAGAGCAAAACCCGAGACGGATTAAATCGGCTAAAAATATTAACTCGTCCCAAATATTATGCACAGTGGTGCTAGAAGTTTCCAAGCTGTATGTGTGATGATGGAACTGTAATGACCTCAACGGCCTGGTCTTTGCTCTCTCCAATTTCTTCTGCACCAGAAGAGGCTATTTGATTTGTATAGAATTTCATTTTAGAATGTCTCTTCAGAAGAATTCTTATTTATATGCAAATAAATTGTAAAACAGATGTAGAGTTTGCTTTATTTTTTTCCTATCTATGAGCTGGGGGGGGGGGATGCAAATTGTTTGCACTCAACTGTGCAATACAGATCATTAGGAAAAACCTGCTGTGAAGAATTATAGCATGTTAGTAGATTACAGAGGGAGGATTAGTAACAGCACAAAATAAACAAACAAGTAAATAAATAGCAGGAGTAGTTATAATTAGACTAGTTGGAACATCAATAGTAGTAGTACTAGTACTACTAATAGCACACACATCATTATTATTATTATTATTATTGACAATGACAACAACTACAACAACAGAAGTATTAGTACTAATAACAACATCAGTGGCAGCTGTAGTAATAATATAAATAATAATATAAAGCAGCATTAATAATTGCAATTGCAGTAACTTTAAGTATAGTATTAGTACTACTAGTAGTTAGAATAGTTCTAATAGAAATAGAGAGATAGTACTAGTATTAAATACAAACATAGCTATAGCAATAGAATAAAAGCTAATATTACAAACAATAATGATTATGATAATTTATAATAATCCAATTAGCAGTAAAAGCAGTATTATTATTATTATTATTATTATTATTATGACTAGGAGTAGGAGCAGCAGAAGGTGTTACTACTAGTAAACAGTAGTAATAGTATCTGGAGGAGGTGAGAGACCACAGAAGAGAGAAGTAGATGTTATTTATTCTAATTTGCAGAGCGAACGCGCGGGCATGGACGCTTTTAGCCGCCCGTGGGAACCTCACACTTGCTGAAGGGTGTGAAGTGTGTACGACGGTCAATTTCTCACACTCTCTCTCTCTCTCTCTCACTCTCCTGCTCCATCTCCACATTTCCTCTGCTCTGTGATATGAGCAACACTGCGGCGCCCCACCCATGTCTACAATGACAACAGAAAAACAACTCTCTGCGGTACCGTACGCACATAAACAGCACAGCACAGCGCTCCGAGCTGTGTAAACAACACACGAGTGAAAGGTCAAATCGATTGTTCTGCTCTGTACAGTACCGGATGCCTGAGGTGAATATGGATAGTGTAGTGTCCGATGAAACAAATCCAACAGAAATTGTGGATGAGTTAAGCAGGTCAACTTGTGTATGCCTATAAAGCATTAGGAGAGGTCATTTAACACAGGTCAATTTTAGGCCAAAATGCTTGGACTCCTACAATAAGCATATTTTACTAAATTTTCACTTGCCCTTTCAGAGAAGGATCTCACTGAGGCTTTTGATGAGGAGGACGTTTAAAATCCTCCTTCCAATCTCACCAACTCTACAAATTTCATATTTATTTTAGATAAAAACCTTAATTCACTTAACTAATTTTGTGTAAACCTGTCTGTTTATCTGTACTCCCTTGCAGGAAATCTGACCCCTTCTTGACACCCCTATACCCATAACAAACAAAGCTGAAGGTCACAAGATCAAGCTGGAAAAAAATAATCTGTGAAAAAAACAAGCAACGGTGTAAGATGGTTCTTGTGGTTCAGTGGGTTCTGCACCAGCAACCAAGAGGTTGCCACGTTCAAACCTCGGGTGTGGCACCAAAGACCTGCTGACTCAGACTGAAAGTGGCAATGTTTTTGGTGTCTTTACCCTTCCTTATACTCATGTTCACCTCACTCAAATGAGGCTTGCTTGAAAGAGTGAGCTATTAAGAGCCAGGTCCATGTCACGGCTTGTGTGTGAGTGACCGTTAGACTCGGTCTAGTTTTAACCGTTGTTATATAGAGTACAGGTACAGTACATGTAACCGCACGCCACACCTTTCCACCAGTCTTTTGTGTGGATGCCAAATCCATCTATAGGTCTTGAAAAGCAGAAGTGTGAGGGGAAATACCAGAGCAGATCATGATGCTGTTCTTCGCTGACTACTGCACTAATTCTAGTAGCAGATGTAGGTCAAGAAACTTGGGTGAGCACCAATCCATAAATGTTTAGAGATTATTGACTGATTTTAGAGCCATAGTTTTGTTTATCATTTTTAGAGGAATAAACATGGGAGCTAGAAAATTAATACAGAGAGGAAAGCTACAAACTAAAATGTTGGGTGAAATGGAAGCGCAGCTGTTCTGCAAGACTAAAAGCTATTTAACAGCTAGCTTCAGCTAATTTCTATGATAATTTCTTGGATACATCTTCGTCGAGTCTTATAAAGAAGAACCGTATACACAATAAACTCCACATAGTAAAGAGGATCGACTGGATAGATCACACACACACACACACACACACACACACACACTAATTACACTCACCATATGGAGGTGGTGCTGGTCTGGCTGGTACAGGTTTTTTGGGCGGAGGCAGTGGGTAGGTGGGTTTGCGGCCTATAGGGTTCCCGCTGGATCCCTTCAAAAGATAACAGATTCGTAAACACATCTCGAACCTCAGCAGCAAACAAGACAATATGCACTGTGTGAGGATGTTATAAAACATGCCAGAGAGCTATTTTAAAAGCTTCGCTTAGTTAAAAATTCCCCAAATTATCTTCTGAATCACTTCATGAATCTAGGTAGAGGCATAAACGAGCAGTTATGGGCAGATGATAGATAACAAGCGCCACGTAAACTACGTGTGGTGCAAAATGTCCTTGTGCTTTCCTGTGGTCTGATTACTGAATAGGCCGTTTCACCGCTGACCTCCCTCCTACCTTTGACATATTTCCAAAGTCTGCGAAACCACCATTCCCGCCAAAAGAGTCGAAAGGGTCCGTCGGAGCAAAGGGATCTGTGTTGGAAGGGAAAAAGGGTAGAGGAGGGGGCGTTAGAAAGACAGACGTGATGTATTTCATTAATGCTCACACAGGTACAGAGGCATGTTTTTGCTATTTTCTGTCCATTACGGAAACACACACTCCATCAGGTCAGCAGCGGCGTCATGAACACTCCGGGAGCTGCGCGTTTATTTTAGGCACGTGGCTTTACTGTGGCCGCACTGTTTCGTTTTCCATGACTGCTCCTGAAAAGCCTGCTTTCAGTTCCCATGTGAGATGCTCATGACGTATGTCTTTAATTAACTGATTACAGAGTTAAGTGGAGGCAGTGTTTTTCGATGGACTGTGGCAAACAGCCCTTATCATCTAGTGCTACAGAACGCAGTTTATAACTTCGTGAACAACCCGGTAAACAGAGAGTAAGGAAACAAAAACAACAACAAAAAAAAAAAAAATCACTTCTCTACAATGTGCCGCTTGTGTTTGGTAACCACAGAACTGGCATGGAGCAAAGCGATATTAGAAGTGGAAACCCCTGTGTGTGTTTATTCCATGCATGCTACACAGAACCAGTAATAATGCAGCTCACACAAGCCAGTATTCATACGAAACGAGTTGTGTTTTTTTATAAATTAACCCCGTTTCCTCGGTGAGAAAACAGAAAGAGTGCGTAGCTGTGTCGACATCTATGGCGTGCGAACGAGAGCGTAAGCAATCGGGGCAAGTGAAAAGTGTCAGTGTTCCTCGAGAGTTTTCCTGCAGTAACATGTTAGTGGCCCGCTCTGTTTGGCCACAAAGCTAAGACTGTTTAGGCAGCACTATTTTAAGAACAGCTGGAGGGGTTCTTTTCTCATGCAGGTCTGAGCTCTATAAATAGCTTTTACGCCACAGGAAAATCTGGATGAAAACACCTAAAACCAAACTAAAACAGAAATTCTGACACACGCCTGTGTGAACCCGACGACTTCTTCTTCTTCTGGAAAATGCTCCGTTACTATATTAGCTACACCTGAAATTAGCGACGCCGTTGTAAAATTCCACTAACGACGGTGAATTCCCTAATCTGATTGGCTAGGAGGTGCTGAATCATTTTCTACGGCTGCAGCTCTGACGTTAGTTCTGGCTGGGATTCAATCCACGTGTTTATAATCGATGCCCTTGTTCTAGTAGGTTATCGTTTCCATAGCAACAGCACTGGGACATATCAATAAGGAGATGGTATTTAATATTTACGGAAGGAGTCTCCGCTTTCAGGAATTTGTAACAGTAAGTTTCCCGTCACGGCTTTCCGGCTTCTTGGTAACATGACGAGCTGCTTTTCTTATTATACATATCAGAAAAAAACCGAGAGAGAGAGAGAGAGAGAGCGAGAGAAAAGAGAAGCTGTTGAAGGTATGACTGTTTATGTTTGCTGTAAACTTCCACAAAATGTGCTATAACAGCACACCTCATCATGTTTTAGTCCTTGCATAATATATAATATTGTGTCATTACATCCGAACTAATATGCCGTGGTAATAAGTTGGTCAAGTGTACGGGTTAACCTAAGAGGAAGAATGTGGTGTGTGCGTGCGTGTGTGAGAATGTTAGCCTACATTATGAAATTGAGACTTTTATCAAGCATCTTTGATCAATACCCAGAAAGCCCTGAAGCTTCCCCTTATGGTCAATTTTGAGAAGGCTAACAGATGGTGCAGATGCTCTTAAAAGAAACACTGGAACATTTAGATTTCCTCACCAGAACCAGACAAATAAACAAACAAACAAAAACAAAAAACCCTGCTAAAAAAATTCTTTGTGCTTTTGTGGTGGTGTTTTTTTTTTTTGCTCTCAAAAATGGCACACACATTATTGGAAATATGTTTTTTTTTAATTATTATTATTATTTATTTATTTATATGGTGCCACTAGACACCTTTTTTGCTTCTTTCTTCCCAGTTAAAGAAACATTTCATCGAGCATTTCATTGGTAATTTCAGCACAGCGATGGATCACGTTGCACAAAGGCATCCTTGTGCACTATAACGATGACATAGTCGGGTTTTACTGTCATCGCTGTAACCGTTCCAGCAGTCGCTGAACTTAGTGGAAAACTAACAAGAACCCCAGGTTCTGTGGGCTTGTGCCAGGTCTTGTCTTTTGGTGAATGTGGTAATGTGCAGTGGAAAAATTTCAGTGTTACGTGTATGTGACTCGTTTGGAGAGTCGTTGCAGCCTGATTAAGCAAGAGAGTCGCTCCGAAACAAGCGGTAAACATACAGTACCTGAGCCTTTAAACTTAGACGAACCGGCAGACGTGACGTTCCCTTGCCTTCCAAAAGGGCTGGCCTGCAGAATGAGAAGAGAAGAAAGAGACAGAATAAGAGAAAAGAAAGAGAACACAAGATTATTTTTTTCATGGTTTAGAGAGTACAGCTAGGTGATGGTGCTTCCCCAGTGGAGTTCCTCTTTCTCTAAGTAACCTCTAATGCAAAACATTTGTATTTTGTGAGAATTCTTCACTCTGAACAATGAAGTCCATTTGGTGTTTCTCTCAACCGTTTCTATCATGTGAGTGTCAATCAAACATCAAAATCACATGTCCTCCATATATATATATATATGTGTGTGTGTGTGTGGTGGTCTGGGAAAACCCTTCAATTGACCATATTTTGAGATTTTCAGCCATAGACTTTATAACATTTAGAGAAAACTTAAAATAATTTCCATTCCATTCGCTCTGAAACACAGCAATACACTGACTAAAAGGAAATGCTGTATACTGAGTTGCCTTTAACGTGCAGTGAAGATAACATGACATAATGTAAAGATGGCGTTTTTCTTCTTTTTTCTCCTCCATATCTGCCTACAGCTATTTTTATAGCAACGTTTGCTAATCTGCCTTTTTTATTTAATGCGGTCTTTGCAGAAATCATAGGCAAGATTATTAATAATAATAATAATAAATGTGAAATATATTTACATTTTCCTAAAACACACTGCTAACTATTTTGGTCAAAACCTCGGTCATAGTGGACAATTTTTATGATTTTGCCCACAACGAGATCCGACATGTACGGCCTTTATACTTATTCTCTATTTACCACATGGTTTGGGGAATAATAAATAATGAAATATAAGGGCGGTTGTTGGGACCGTCAATGATCATGATCAGCTTTGTTGAGACATTTTGGGAAGACATGTTAGCTCTTAATGGCTTTAATAATAAATGCACTGCTTCACTTACTGTCTTTAAGAAAGATTAAGCTACGTATGTTCATTTGTGAAGATGTTTTCATCTTGATTTTGAATGTACTGACATAGAAATCATAGAAGAGACCGATAGCAAACCATAAACACGACCTTGAGAGGACACTCACCTTGCTGGTGGGATTTCTACTGAAGCGATCCGAGCTGCTGAAAGGGTCTCTGAACGGGTCGCTCTGTTTGAAGGGATCTCCTCCGAACGGGTCGGCTAGAGTAAAACCATACACAAAGTGTCATCAGTTATGACCCAACAATGCACTGTGTTTATTAACTTTGTTAATGTACTTAGTTCCTAGTTCTGTGTTTTCTTATATAGCTCAGCAGCAGGATCCTGGAGGAACGTAGTTTCAGCTGTCACCAGCTACACGTGATTGAAATGACAATAAAAATCCTCTTGAGCCTCAGCTGGCACATCTAAGTGTGTTAGGTCAGGCAAATCGTTCTGTTATTTATTATTTCATTTTTTTCCCCCTACATAGTTGAACTTTTTCTCTTGGTAACAGGAATTAACATGGATTCTGACTGGTTTAGTTCTGCCTGAAAGCACATTTGCATGATCAGCTTGTCTAAACACAGAAATTTAATATAAACACAGAAATGCAGATGTTAGTTAAGCAGAATGCTGTCTGCTGGCAAGCTATCGGGGCACGTCTTCGCCAGAAGTAAGGAATGAAGCACTAAAGGCTGTGCTGTTACAGGAAAATAATCAGCCGATTGGTGCGGTGTGATGTGACGTAAGGCGCCTGGACCAAAGACGGCACATTGAAAGGTTTCTATTTTCTCCTGACAGATAATATAATCTGTTTAGTATTAGGTTTAAATTATATAATTATATACACTCCCTGTGACACAGAGGTTACTATATGCCTGTTAATATATTAGAACTATACATTTATAACTTTGAAACAGAGCTTTCTATTAAGTCAAACCTGCAGCTTGGGGGTAATATGTTATTTCAACCTGTACATCACAGCACCTTTATTGAAGGGGTCGCTTTTGAAGGGGTCTTCAGTCTGAAAGGGATCCACGTTGTAGCTCGGAGCGGCGTTGTTATTAAACATGGCCAGCCTCGACTTGAAGGAGGAGTCCTCCTGAAACAGACACACTCATTCAGAGATGCTGTTTGCTCCTGTGCTCAGCGTTTTGGGGGGGGGGGATATTATCATTGTAACCAAAAGGAGGACGGTTTTCTACAGCATCACAAACGAAGCCCTCATCTACTCATTTCCTGCTCAGGAGAGGGGACAGCTCATGCATGTGACGTCAGAGGAAGCATGGAAGTCGGGTTCGACGCCGAGTGGCACGGCTGAAGGCAAGTACAAAGAGTGAGTTATGACAGGATGAGAAACACTTTTGGAGCTCTATTTTCGGCATGCCCGAAAATAAGGCATACGGCTGGCACGCTGTATATTTCTGGAAACTTGGTGACAAATAATAATGTCATTTCGGACAGGGGTGGATTGTTTAGACTTCGACATAAAATGTGATGGGTATAAGGTTAAGCAATTCTGTATTGGCAATAATATCTGGTCAGTAGTCTTACTAATGGGTTACCTACAAGGGCACAGATATTGTGGTTGTACATTACAGAATAGTCCCTGAGCATATATTCCTATATTATGTGTAATATATTCAGAAAATTGTCAGTAATCTGTAATACAGAGCATTCAGAAAGCAATAGTCTCACCACGGTGGTGTTGAGAACGGTCCCTTCTTCAGCAAGGAGCTGGTCGATTTCAGCCAGACTGATTGTGCTGCCATTGAGAACTTTGTCAAAGCGCTCGATGGTCTTGTTCAGCTCCTTCTGGCTGTCCTGGATCTGTGACATCTCTTCCCGTACCTACATGAAAGTAAAGATAAAGAGATAGATTAAACTATACCCCCAGATACAATCAAAGAAACTGCAGTCCCTATATGTGTGTGTGTGTGTGTGTGTGTGTTGCCTCTAACCTCATCCATTTCATTTTGAGAGGTTTTGAGCAGTTTTAGGATGGTATCTAGCTTGGCTTTTCCTACAGACAGGTTCTCCTCCAGCTGCTTCTCCTCCTGTTCCAGGCAGTACAAGTCTGTCTTGGTTCTGTTCAGGTCTTTCTCCTGTGTCTGCTGAGTTGACTCCTGAGATATGATCTGTGACTGCAAAGAGGAGATCTACACACACACACACACACACACATACTCAACACAAACACTCATCTTCTAACACGCTCTCTCTAACTTATTCTCACTATATAAATGTTTTTGCCCTCTCTTTCTAGAAATCTCTCTTTCTGTCTCTCAATTTCTATAACTCTTATTCTGTCTGTCTATTTTTTTCTCTCTCTCCTCTTATTCACAGTAAATCTCACTCTCATTCTTTCTGTCTTTCTCTATTATTTCCCTTTTTCTGCCTCTCTACTGCCATCTCTCTTTTGTCTCTTGTTTTCTCAGTTTGTCTCTCTCTCTCTCGGCTCTCTAACCTTGCTGCTCTCCTCCTGGACCTTGAACTTGGCCTCGTTCACTTTACTCTCCAGTTTGCTCCTCTGTTGCTCCATGTCCTGCAGCCTGCTCTGAGCGTCCAACGTCTGTCGCTCCAGTTCTTTCACACTGCTGTTCTCTTGCTCCAAGTTCACTTGCATGCCCTGTCAACACACACACACACACTTTACTCACTGGTTTGCTCTGTCTGTAATAAAACAGAATCAGGAGGCTTTTTTCCTTCTGAGAAAACACAGAAACTTCTCACAGCAGGTTCCACCAGATCCAGATTTGATCAACTGGCACTATGTGTACTTGAGGGTAAGTGGACAAACACTCGCATACAGAGACCGGCACAAATGTTAAGAGATGGAAAATGGACAAGAGCCTTTAAAGTCTGTTTGGATTCTGCTTTGGGCCAGGTCTTGTTAAAAGTGCAATGAAAAATACTCCTATAGTGAAGCAGATCAGGTTAAGTAACAGATCGTTTCATTCAGTCTGAGTCTTACGTGAACTTCGCTGCTCTTCTGACGAAGGGCCTCCTCCTTCTGCCTGATCTCTTGTTCTATGCTGCGTTTCTCACTAATCAAATATAAAAATATAGGTAGTTAAAACCAATATTCTGCATAGTTGCAAGACAAAATGAAAAAATATACATGTACTGAAAGCTACAAGCCACTAAATGTCTTGTTCCTTTATCACAAAAACACCAAAAATAACTACCGGAAAGCTGAAATAAAGCATGATGAATTATTCTATGTTAAGATGAATCTCTATTAGTTGATCACTTTCGCCAACATAGCAAGTATCAGACCTGCTGCTGAGCCGACTGAAAAAAATGATGCGACTCAGCAGTTCTGAATTATTTATGTACTCCCACCTTATGTGGGTCCATTAGGTCATTACTCTTAGCCTTATCTTACATCATAGCATTAGAATCATACATCCATATATTTATTTATATATCATATTATTTCTCCACTATTTCTGCTGCTACCTTTCTACATGTGAACAACGAATAAAATGAAGATCCTGCTTCTTAAAAAGTCTCACCTCTGAAGCTGTGCAATTTCCTGGATAATTTCGTCAAGTTCTTTGTTTCCGGTCAACTCCACGGGCACCACTGCACTGATAACCTCCTAAAACGATAACACAACTGAGCAACACACAGTACCTGTCTATGTTTATGCCAAATAACAACCCATGAGAGAGAGAGAGAGAGAGAGAGAGGTGTATAAAATATGATAATCCGTTGCAGTGCATGTAAGTAAACACTAGATGTCAATACTGAGTTGATTGAAAGAAACAAAAAAAAAATTGAATAGATAGATAGATAGATAGATAGATAGATAGATAGATAGATAGATAGATATTTTATTCATCCCAGAGGGAAGTTCACAATCACTTACTCTGGACATATTGGACAGTCCGGTCAATTCAAAACCAACTGGAGTGGAGATTTCTGATGAGATTGCCTTAGGATAAAAAAAAAAGGAAGAATGAAGAGAAATATGATATTAGTTCACTGTTTGTGCAACAAAAACTATTTTATAAAACTTCTCAAATCTCTGACCATGCAAAGGAATCTCTGATTCTACACTTGACCTGGCGTGTGTATATTAAATACACACCACCAATCTGTACAAGTCCTTAATTTTATTTTAATCTATTGATTGTGTGTGTACCAGTGATTATGTACATATTTGAAAAAATAATGCCACTGATTCCTATTGTGCAAAATGAACCAACACACACACACACACACACACACACACACCAGATCAGGGATAATGTATCACACACACACACACTCAAAAAGCATTTTGAGCATTAAAAACTGTACTGTAGCCAGCCACTAGAGGGCATCAAAGACATTCTGCATCATGTTCAACATACACAGATCCGGCATAACATTATGACCACTGCCAGGTGAAGTGAATAACACTGATTATCTCCTCATCATGGCACCTGTTAGTGGGTGGGATATATTAGGCAGCAAGTGAACATTTTGTCCTCAAAGTTGATGTGTTAGAAGCAGGAAAAATGGACAAGTGTAAGGATTTGAGTGAGTTTGACAAGGACCAAATTGTGATGGATAGACGACTGGATCAGAGCATCTCCAAAACTGCAGCTCTTGTGGGGTGTTCCCGGTCTGCAGTGGTCAGTATCTATCAAAAGTGGTCCAAGGAAAGAACAGTGGTGAATTAGCCACAGGGTCAAGGCTCACTGATGCACGTGAGGAGCGAAAGCTGGCCCGTGTGATCTGACCCAACAGACGAGCTACTGTTGCTCAAATTGCTGAAGAAGTTAATGCTGGTTCTGATAGAAAGGTGTCAGAATACACAGTGCATGACGGGTCAGGGCTGTTTTGGCAGCAAAAGGGGGACCTACACAATATTAAGCAGCTGGTCATAATGTTATGCCCAATCGGTGTACATTACATGCACAATGGTGCCTCAGTCTTATCCTTGAGCTGGTGTAGCTGCATGTTTGCATTTCAACCATGAACACCGACAGCCACACTAGTCTTTTGCAGATAAGACTGGACACCTCAGGTTAATACTGTGCAGGTTGGACTCACGGTAGAAGCAGCAGAGCCCC
The DNA here is from genome assembly GCF_019097595.1 of Hemibagrus wyckioides. Classification (NCBI taxonomy): domain Eukaryota; kingdom Metazoa; phylum Chordata; class Actinopteri; order Siluriformes; family Bagridae; genus Hemibagrus; species Hemibagrus wyckioides. The sequence goes on along the minus strand of NC_080729.1, from coordinate 16,709,344 downwards.
TCTCTGAAGGAGGAATCATATCAGGGCTCAGGGTCTGAGGGGGCTCGACACCTTTAACTCTCTGATGAATAAGATACATGGCCAGACAGAACTGCTCTTTGGTCAATTTGCCCACACTTTTGGTGTCTGCTAGTGACCTAAAGGAACAGAATAAATGAGACAGGGAGAGAGTTAGTTTAACGCAACACAGGTCTGAATCGTTCGGATTGAATTATGCATCCAAAACTGAATTCTACGGAAACGAACAATCATTTCATTTTAAATATCATGCTGTTCATGTGATTGGCTGCACAGTGTTCCTATTTAATGTTTTTTATATTATGAATTCACAACATAAAGTGATAGGACCGATGAGGGAACAGCTTTTAAAAGCTGCTATATCGTAAGTCACACTATTGCTTCCACAATATTCTTCGTAACTATATGTAAATGAAAAAAAGTTAGAACAGATCATTCTTCAACATTTGCTTCGAAATAAAGGGGAATAAAGCATTTCAGGATGCGCCGTTAAAGGGGGAAAACGACACGGTGGTGACAGTAACACATACCACCCCAAATGGTGATTATTTTCCTATAACAGCGTGCCCCATCATGCTTTATTCCTTCCACAATCCAGTAGTTGTGATTAAAGGCAGTGTGTGTCAGCGTCTTTACCAGATGTGGGCCAGGACACTCTGGGGCAGCCCTGAGTTTATAAAGATGTCCTTAACTTCACCTCCTCCAACCATACCATCGAAATCAGAGTCAGCCAGTTCGAAGATTTCCTCATACTGCTCCCGGTCGTCCTGAGGCACCACCCAGTTTGCTGAAACAGACTACACAACACACACACACACACAACACACACACACACAAAACTATTTTCCCACCATTCAAACACAACTTTTCTCATACAATCATAACAATTTAAAGAACCATGATAAATAAAAATGAACTTATTCAACACAACGCTGTGGACAGGTACAACAGAAAGGTCCAGAAACACTAAAGGTGATGCGATACACACAAGGCATGCAATGATGACATGAACACAAAAGGAACGGGGTTTCAGACAATGCTCAGAATGCTGATGAACCAGTTTCGCTAGCACAGATTCAATGCTAAGACAACACATACAGGTTCGAAACATAAACTCTTGCCCTTTTACGTGCCAGCTAGACAGAGAAACTAACCATGTGAAGGTCCTGGATGATACTTCTACTAGTTTACGTTTCTTTTTAAGACAAACACTGAAGGCAACATTTGACTTGCCATAAAGCATATCTTATATCTTTATCCATAGAGACTGTTGTTTCTGCAGGTTTGGGCTGACATTTGATCCAGTATCCTGACTGGGTGGGAATGTTTGTCTTCTCTGGGTGGTAACGTTTGTATAACCACCAAACTACCATTTATTAACTCTATTAAAGCTCCTTGTTTGTTTTACAACCTGGAAATCATTTTCACTCCACATGTAACATCGTTCCTGTTCTGTCACTTTTAAAGGTATGCTCAGCAATTTTGGACAAATGTTGGCTAGAGTAAAATGTTAAACCCAAAATTCAAACAAATACCTTCCCTGCCTTTAGCAATTACGCCTGAGTGCTCATGAAACAGAGGGAACTTCCTGAACTGAAATGAGATGTCCCGTTGTCCTGATCGGCTGAAAGCTGGTGGTCCACATCATTTGTATGATGATTGTTTTATGTGGCAGAGAATGGCGCTTGCCATAATGTGACGGGAACTTCAACAAATATCACACAAGACGTTTCGAGTGTTAAGAATTTGGCGCACCTAGCTCATAGAATCTGTTACTTTTACCAACGTTAGGTTTGTGATCTTGTAATATGAGACAGTGTGTGTGTGTGTGTGTGTACCAGCTGAGGTGCAGGGCTGGGACTAGGACTTGGGCTGGAGCTCCTAAAGGAGTTTGATGGTGAGAGATTAGAGGTGATGGTCAGAGGGCTCTTGGAGAGAGGCACTGTGGGTCGAAGGTTTTCTTTCAGAAGGAAAGGACTGGAGGGTAGGACGGGCACAGAGCCGGCCAGAGCAACTGCACTCTTCTTCCGCTTGGATGGAGGGATCATGGAGGTCGGTAGGATGGAAGGAACAGGTTCTTTCTCTCGGGCTCGGTACACCAGATGCATAGCCTGAGCAGAGAAGTAAACAACCCTCGATAAATACCAAAAATGACCATAAATATCGGTTTGAAGAAAAGAAAGACATAGAAAGTGTTGTTTAGTGGACGCAGCCTATGTTTATACCATAATTTATAAAACAAATTATAAAATGGACCACTGCTTTTTATTTTCTCACTGATTTTTTAATATAACTCACCACTGCAAACTCTTCTTTGTCCAAATGTCCATCTTTATCAATGTCACTGAGATCCCAAATCTGATGAAAGAACACAAAACATGCACAGAGAGCAATTCGTTTCACGTTAATACACAACATCTATAACGTAGTAATAAACTGTGTTTATACCACAACACTGTTGAATTCTTGAATCTGATTGGTCAGGTGGTGTTGATTACTTGATGGCTGTTATATTAAGGCTTATCTCAATAATTTCTCGATTCATGGTGTAGATGGTTAGTTAGTCCTGGACCTAGTGAACCAGTAGCAGGATGTATTTACTGATGGATGTTTCAAAGCACTTCTGTAAGACCCTCCAGATAAAGGTACCTACCAAATACCATAAATGCAAACGTCTTTATAATATGTTACTGTTTCTATAGTAACGGCTCATTCGTAGGGATCTATGTAATCTTTTCCCAATAATATGAAACTTGTTTAACAAACTTGCTTTAGTGGTATCTTTTTCTAAGGAGAGAAAATGAGAGGAGAGTTTCCAGCATCGGCAATTTTTCTGCAACAAGACAAGCTAATTTATTTATTTATTTATTTAGGCATGATTACTTTTAAGAGGGGAAAAGAATGAGGCTGATGATGGAAAAACTGCTATAAGCAGTAACAAGCAATAATAGGGACTAACTTGCATTACCTATAAAAAGCGTGATATTTACAGTTAAATTACAAATAGTAATTGGTAGCATTATTGCTGTGGTACAAGAAAAATAAATCATTTGGTGTTGTGATTTTAATGGAAAATAAATCATTTTCCCAGAACAGCAGGCCTCATTGTGTTTTATTCCTTATAGAACATACCTTCCCAAGCACATCGAGCGGCAGGTTCGAATTGATGAGGACCGGTTTCACTTTATCTCCTGACAAGAGGCCATTGATGGGCAAGAGACTCTGGAATATGCTGTCGTACTTCACCTTTTCATCAAACTACAGAGAGGGAGAGAGAGAGGGAGGGAGGGAGAGAGAGAGAACATTTCTATTCAAGTAGAGTTGACATTGGACAAAAGACAAGACGACAATTTAATTAATAACACTAAGATGTTTAGTGTGTGTCAGATGTTCCTTTAACGTTTTGTAATATTCCAGTGAGAACCATGGGGGGGCACAAACTTTTGCACTCAACACCACAAACGAAATCAAACCTAGATTTTTACATTTAACCGATCTCTGATGTATAAATTCGCACCTTCACTGCCCATGTGGAGTCACCGGAAGATGTTGGTAGTATGAGAGAAGGGCTGGCTGTGTCCCTCTGCACGACAGAAAAGAACATTTCGTTTATTTTTACTCGCAAATTAGTTTTAAGATTCATTTTTGTTTATTCATGTCTAGTGAAACGTTTTTGGTTACATAACTTGCCAGAAAGCTTTTAAGAAATGCTTACGAATTTAGGAGCAGGAATTGACATGGTCTGGTTCAGGCAGGTCAGACTGACATCACCACCGCTCTGAGCCGAAGCCACAAGCCTTAGCGCAATAAAGAAACCCTAGAGAAAAGGAAATCGAAAACCAAAATCCCAAATTAGAGACATCAGTGCAGCAGCTGCCACATACATTAATCAGAATTTACCTAAATATACCTAGTTGTGTCATAGGGGTTGTTTAAACAGGTAATGTAGTGTAGCATAAGAGTAATAAACATTCTTTTACGCGTGAAAATGAACACAAAAAAGGCCCGACACCACCAATTTTCATATGAAACAATAGACACATTTACCCGCTTGTCCAAGTAGCCCTTTCCGTCCCGGTCTGACAAATCCCAGATCTGAAATAATAGTACATGAGAAAAATGAATCAGACGATGATCTTGATGAACAAAATTAAGCAGAAAGGACATGCGGTGCTGTTATAGGAAATGAATCACATTATAGCGTCCACAAACAAGTCTCTCTTTTTTTTTTTTTTCCTCTCAAAGATTACAGCTCGTTACTGAGAAAATTTCTCCGTCCATGAAGTACATGCGTCTCCACTAAATGAAGCGGTCGCTAGTGTTGACGATGCAGAGCTAGAATGGTGTGTACCTTGCTCAGAGTACTGTCTGAAAGTCCTGACCGCTTCAAAAACTGCGCTGCTTCAGCTGCACCAACTTTACCCATGTTTCCTGGGTCCACCTGCACCAACACACACACACACACAAACCACAACAACCACATGTGCCGGTTTCCTAAAACCCTTCACATGGAGAAATTCTATACTTATATATAGTTCTGAAAACTACAAACTTAAAAACAGAAGTTACGTTCTGGTATTTTAAACTTATCCCAAAAGTGAAAATGGAGAAAATTTGTATTCTATAAAGAAAATACATTTAAGTGTTTTATTAACATAAAGGTTTTCCCAGATAAATAAATATAAACAGCTCATAACGGCATGAGAGAAATAACCCTTTACCTGTCTGTAGAAGGTTTCATACGCTGGGTTTCCATTTGATATCTACAAAGATACAGAAATTTAAGAATAAGCATTAGTGTTAATGGTGATATTGTATAATAACATGATGAAGAATCTCTACGCGGTGGTTAAAATAAAGAACAAGAAGAACAAAATGGAAAAATCAACATACAAATAATAAAACTTATCATGATTACAAAAAACGAACATTAAATCAATCATTCATTAAAGTTCTAGGATACTAAAGCACAGCACCAGCAACTCGAGCAAGGACCTTAACCCTTTATGCTTCGGTGGCCTTGATAATGTTCTGACCATTGACAGGTGAAGTGAATAACACTGATCATCTCCTCATCATGGCACCTGTTAGTGGGTGGGATATATATTAGGCAGCAAGTGAACATTTTTGACCTCAAAGTTGATGTGTCAGAAGCAGGAAAAATGGACAAGCGTAAGGATTTGAGCGAGTTTGACAAGGACCAAATTGTGATGGCGGATAGACGACTGGATCAGAGCATCTCCAAAACTGCAGCTCTTGGGGTGTTCCCAGTCTGCAGTGGTCAGTATCTATCACAAGTGGTCCAAGGAAGGAACAGTGGTGAACCGGCGACAGGGTCATGGACGGCCAAGGCTTATTCGTGCACGTGGGTAGCGAAGGCTGGCCCGTGTGATCCGATCCAACAGACGAGCTACTGTTGCTCAAATTGCTGAAGAAGTTAATGCTGGTTCTGATAGAAAGGTGTCAGAATACACAGTGCAGGATGGATCAGGGCTGTTTTGGCAGGAAAAGGGGGACCAACACAATATTAAGCAGGTGGTCATAACGTTATGCCTGGTCGGTGTAAGTCGCTCAAGATAGGAGCGTCTGCCAAAATGCCATAATGATACAGAGCAAATCCTGCCCACTGACCCGAGCTGGTATATTAAAAAGAAAAGAATTTCATTTCTCCTGTACTACTGTGTTGTCTTCTTTCGCCCGATTTATTTTTCTTCACAGAGCTTTCTTGCACTTGTGGGTCACCTCCTGCTGGCTCTACGTGGGTAGACTAAAGAAGAACATTTCCCCAAAACAGCAATCTGGGTTCTTTAATGCCGTAGATGTGAAGCTGCAGTGATCCTAAATACTGATCGTATAAGACTCTGAATGCTCACAGTAACTTTATAGTTTGACTTCAAGGTAGACTGAAGTATAATTGTGGATATAAGCTCACTCTGTGTGTTGTCTGGCTTTAACAATATGCTCGTGAAGTCAAGTAAACCTGCTGCTTCTTCTTCTTGTTGTTGTTGTTGTTCAGGGAATATGGTGTGTCAAAAGTATATCAAGACAGACGGTTCTCTATAACCAATTCTCATAATAATAACACACTATTAGGAGTAAATACAATACACCAAGCTTATACAGATAAATAAATATACTTGGTTATGTAACAGTGACTGTAAAGTGGGCGTCTAAGACACGGTTGTTTTTTTTCTCACAGCTACAAACAAAGACAGATACATTCCAAGTTTCTAAACAAACACGCAACTCTAAGCAACATTATCATATATATATATATATATATCCTTGATATAAACTACAATTCTTCGCCTTGTATTTGGATTCGTCGTCCTGTCGGAGTTTCATCCTTCACCTGAACAACACTGTCGCTTTGCGTTAGCTTCACCATTAGCCTCCTGTTATCAGTTTGCTCACAAACCTGACGTAAACTTCATTTTTTTGCACGTCCGCAAAGAAGCCCTTTCGAGGTGACCATAGTTTCTAGGTAGTTTAAAGTCATTCGACGCTTGTAGTAAAGCTTAAAGCGATAAAATGACAAGTAAAACTTTAAAGGCTGAGTTACCTGGGTCAGTGACATGAGCGCCGCCATGTTTCCGGCTTCTGTCCGCCGCGCGTGCACGCCCCGCTCTGTAACTCGGCCTCGTGAACGCGCACTAAACATTTGCATGTCCGCAATTTTTGGTTTTTATTGTTGTTGTTGTGGTCAGTATTAGAGGGTTTTTTTTTAAAAATTGCTTTCAACAACAACAACAATAATAATAATAATAATAATAATAATAATAATAATAATAATAATAATTAAAATAAATAAATGCTCAATAATAATTTGCGCAAACCCAAGAGAAAAAGAAAAGTATGTCCCTTCAAATATTTTTGTCATATTTTTTCAAACATTTCCATAGTTTCTTGGCTTTCCAGTTAAACAACTCAGCTCTGTCAATAAGACTGGACCTAAAGCGACTATTCATTTAAATAATTTCCCTTCTTTATTATAAAATATGTATTTGTTATGGTATTGAAAGCGGAGCTGTAACAAAGCAAGTTAAAGGCTGCTGTACTCTGAGGCATTTATCTGAGGTTTGTTTGTTTGTTTGATTGATTGTTTGCTTGTTTGTTTGTTTACTTGCTTGCTTGTTTGTTGTTAAAATGTTGCTAGGCTTATCATTTGAAACTGGAATGCTTATAATTATTTATTATAAATGGATCAATGTCAAAATCTACAGACCTCTGTGTAGCCTATGTTTACCCAGCTGTGTCTTTATTATTTCTTTATTACTGATTAACCTTATCACGAGTCCCATTTTATTATTCCAGCTGCAATCTATTCACAGTTATCATTGGTGCATATGTTATAAAAGTCACTTATATAATAACATAGTGTATGTGCGACGGCAGGTATTTCATGTATAATGGCTCCATCTTGTGTAGAAGGTTGGAAGTGAACATATTGTATATTTTTTTTTACATCGTAGGAGAGTCAGCTAATTGTTTTCCATCTGTACTGTACCTTCTTCTATTGACGTGGTTATTAATGCACCTCATGATTGCTATGTTACACCTCAATCTAGCTCCCATCTTGACCCAGTACCAAAACGCTTCATGTGATTAAGAAAATGATCCTCCTCATGAGACATCTCCATTTATTTAGTTTGTCATCTCTGTGAATACTTTGATATACTTTGATCAGGCATAACATTATGACCACCCGTCTAATATTGTGTTGGTCCCTCTTTTGCTGCCAAATCGGACCCGACTTGTCGAGGCATGGACTCCACTAGATCCCTGAAGGTGTGCTGTGGTATCTGGCACCAAGATGTTAGCAGCAGACCCTTAAAGTCGTGTAAGTTGTGAGGCGGAGCCTCCATGGGAGCCTCCAAATTACAGGACTTAAAGGATACTTATAGGACTCAAAGGATACTTTTGATAGATACTGACCACTGCAGACCAGGAACACCCCACAAGAGCTGCAGTTTTGGAGATGCTCTGATCCAGTGGTCGAGCCATCACAATTTGGCCCTTCGTCAAACTCGCTCAAATCCTTACTCTTGCCCATTTTTCCTGCTTCTAACACATCAACTTTGAGGACAACATGTGCCATGACGAGGAGATAATCAGTGTTATTCAGTTCACTTGTCAGTGGTCATAATGTTATGCCTGATCAGTGTATATACATTATATTGCAAGGACTACCACTTTGTGACTGAGTTGCTGTTGTTCCCAATTACTTCCACTTTGTTATAATACCACAAACAGTTGACCGTGGAATATTTAGTAGTGAGGAAATTTCACGAATGGACTTAATGCACAGGTGGCATCCTATCACAGGTACCACGCTTGAATTCACTGAGCTCCTGAGAGCGACCCATTCTTTCACAAATGTTTGTAGAAACAGTCTGCATGCCTAGGTACTTAATTTTATACACCTGTGGCCATAGAAGTGATCGAAACACCTGAATTCAATGATTTGGAGTGGTGTGTCAAAACATTTGGCAATATAGTGTATTTGCATCATGCGGTTTCTGTTTCACTTTCTTTAGCCATTCTGAAGCACAGTGAAAGTAAAACCAGTAATTAACTGGTTAGCAGGTGTGCCTCGTACCTCCTCACACCCATGCAACTTGTTCTGGCTACACTTCTCTAAGATGACTGATCAGGACTAACAGAACCAACAGGACTAATATCTATTATTTATGCAGAAAAAAATGTTATTATACATTTATATCTTTAATATTCATCTTAACTAAAACTGCTATGATTATCATCATTACTGATAATATTAATAATAAAAAAAACAAATTAAATAATTATTAAAATTAATATTATAATTATTTTGATTAATAATAATAATAATAATAATATAAATATTTTTATATTTATTATTACAACAGCCAACATTTTTTCAATTAAATTTAAAATTTAAAATAAAATCTCATTTTTGGCCCCTTGTCTTCCATCAATTCATACATAAATGAATCTCAAATCAGAAATCATTAATAAATTCTTTTATTAAAAGTATTGGCATCACAGACACACAGCTGATGACTGAGCAGTGACCCAAAAGTACTTGGACATTAAGGTCTTATTTATTTACTTTGGAAAACTCTGCTTCACGTTATAATGATGATCTTAGTCATAAGACTATTCTGAAACAGTTTATATCCAGGGCAGGCTGGTCACTATTTTCACAGTGTGTAAAAAAAAAAATGGTGTTGTGGGTCAAATTACTCATAAGACCTTTCTGTTAAATAAATAGAGCTGGAAAGAGTGGAATCACATTCAACGTCTTGGTTGGAGACAGAAAAGGTTGTGGTACGAAACGAAAATCAGTGCCGAAGAGGACAAAAAAAAAAAAGAAAGAAAAGAAAAAGAAAACCATAGTCACAGATCGACTAGAGCAGAAAGAGTCTGTGGATTTTAAGTAGGATATAATCGTCTGCAAACCTTTACTCTCTCACGCCACATTCTCACAAGGTAGAAATCTTCCTCTGTTATGAACCAGTAACTTGAATGTATTTACAACCATCTTAACTTCAAGGGTTATTTGTTTTGTTTTTTTTTTGAATAAAAATTATTCCACAGAATGAAACCAATCTCTTGGGCATAGTAGTATTTTTTTGTTGTTTGTCATGAGGCAAAAAGGAAAAGATTTATGAAAGAGTTCAAACCCAATATCCTACACTTGCTTCCTAAACTCATCTTCCTCCCCCCAAAAAACATCTTATTTCAAATAAAACACACACACACCCAAAAACAAAATCATAACCTTTGCTACTCTGCTTTCTGTTCCATGTAAAACGTAAAAAAAAAGAAAGAAAGAAAAATACCCCCCCCCCAAAAAAAAAGAAAAAAAAAAGAGAGTCACATTCCAATTGGCATCATTTTGACTTGATGCCCTGCAGCTGTTTCCCCTGGTACCACATGTGTGCTGAGGAAGCACTTCCTGGTTTATAATTCATCTTTAGGCTGAACATCATCATCATCCTCCTCTTCTCCCTCCGCTTCGGGCTCCTCCCTCGGCTCCTCTTCGTCGTCGTCGTCGTCGTCATCTTCGTCTCCTCCCTCGTCTTCTGCCGCCGTGTCCTGCTCCTTGTTCTTTTCCTCTTCCTCTTTGCGTTTCTTTTCGTCTTGCTCGTCCTTCATTTTCTTCTCCGGACCCTGTGACGAAGAGGAAATGACGTCAGAAAATCTTAAGACTTCCTTAAGGCTTTCCTACAGAATATCCGATGAATGAAATTACCTTAGTGACGCCCCACGTTTCTTTTCCGAACTTCTCGGCTTCGTTCACGTCGTCCGTGATCAGGAAGTTGTCGAAGATGGTGCCGGATTTGACCTGATATTAATGAAGAGGTTGTGTATTCGTTGTTAGTCTACTATTACATAGCCAGCTAGCTTGATTTTCAAACCATGAGGCCATTTCACAGCTCCCAGATCAGAGGTAGTTATAATCATCCCAAGTAGAGAAACACACCTGCCACAGATCCAGCCCGAGAACTCCGATATTGTCAAACTTGTAGATCTCAGAGTCGGGGTTGTACTCGGGGTTGTCGATCTCGGGGTGCACCCAGACTCCTTTGTAGTTGGGGTTATCGATCTGCTTTGGTTTCCACTCTCCCTGCCGAGACGAAACAGATTATAAGCAGGGTTTGCAAAATCTACAGTTCTTTCTTACTTTATTCTCCTAACATAAGTGCACCGACACTTCGCTCACACTAGTCTTGTGTGCATACACAGATGGTAGTAGATATACACAGCATCTAAAGTTAAATCACGCTAATCAGTGTGAACATTGACATGTTATGCGCCAGACCTCGTCATAGATTTCATTCATGATTGCAGGAGATGAAACGCTTATAAGAAATATCGCGAGATGGTAACCATTCGAGAGATTTGAGGAAGTCATTTGGCTTAGCTGCTTTACTGCAACGTACCTAGTTTACGTCAATTCAAAATGCCCCCACTCGGTGCAGAACAAAAGGTCCATGGGGTTGAGTTAGACCTGATCCTCCTACCAGGAACCAGAATGTGTTTTATAAGAGTGTTTAGCGTGGTGATATACATTGCAGTATGGGTTAGGGGTTAGGGGAACAGGTCCAACTCCACCCACTGGCCCTTTTGGTTCTGCAGCAAGGACAAAGGTTCAGCAGTAACGTGCTAATGTGAGCGTAAAATAATTGGAGGTATAGGAAAGTCAAATGAAAGAAGAAAATCAAGAAAAGTCCATGCAATGCAAGAGGAGTCTGTACCTTGTATTCGGGGTTGGGGATCATGGGAGGCTCCCATTCGCCATCCATATCCTCATCCCAGTCTTCAGGCTTCTTGGCATCAGGGTCTGGAATGTTCTCAGGTTTGTCCCAGTCCTAAGGAAATATCCATTACACATGGTGCATTAAATAAAAGCAGCTACACATGGATTACAATGTCTGAATTAAACTAGCATTTAATATAATATAATATAATATTTAACATATCCTGTCACTGTGGTTAGCCAACTTGATCGGCCCAGAAAGTGCTGTTAGCTAAAAGAACTGAACGGAATGCCACACGATACAGACCTCTGGCTTGGTGTCACTCTCGTCATCAATCTTGGCACGGTCGTCCCAGTCCTCTGGCTTCTTAGCTTCGGGGTCCTTGATCTTCTTAGGAGGCAGGAAATCCCAGTCCTCCTCCAGGGAGCCGGACTCCACCTTCTCGTTGTCGATCTTCACCTCATAGGTCTGGTCTGGGTTCAGGATCAGCGTGTAGAGGTGGGTCAGCTCGTCATCCTGGCAAAAAGAAAACATGAGGATTCCAGTAACAGACCTACACTCTGATTCGTAAAATAAATAAAACATTGATCAATCACTTACTTTACACTTGATGTCTTTCTTGATGAGGTGGTTCTTGCCTTTGTAGTTAAAGATGACGTGGACTTTTTTGGTGCTGTAACCACAGATATCTGGCCCTGTTGAGATCATTAAAAACGTAATTAGTTCTCCAATTATGCAATAATACAACATTTTAAATAAAAAACAAAAATCGAGACCCACCGAACATGATGTAGTACTGCGAGTCTCCGTGCATGTCGGCCTGGTTGAGGTCAGCGGGGAAGACTTTGACGTAACCGCCGCCACAATCGATCTTCTGTTCGTGTTTGACAGTGAACTGGATCACCAGGCTTTTGCCCTCATTGCTGAAGGGCTCAAAGCTTGCCGAGGTAGCGTAGAACCGGGCATCCTGGCTGGTTTGCAAACCTTCAGAAAACAAAACACGCATGAATGAGACCAGAGTCTTCATGTCAACACCACGGACCTACAGGCTTTAATCGTTACTGATGTGTCATTTTCTCAGCCGAGTTTTCACCTTTGTCCTTCTCTGCGTCTCCGTAGAAGTTTCCAGCGGTGAGTTTCAACTCTCCATAGTCAGATTTGTGTTCCGAGTTCACCCACCGACTCTTCCACGCGTCTGCAACACACGAGATGGGGGAAACAAATCAGTCAACAGCAGATGACGTCTAAGAGGAAGCTGTAAAAGCTTCATGTGATTCATATAAATTTGTCTGACTTTCAGAATGTTTCATTTACATAGAGTCACGGTTACCTGGGGCTTTACACAATATTCAAATGGAAGACACACCCACTGGTTCACACACAAAAAAAGTGCTCTGCAAATAGGGTTTGTATCATTGTCAAGGTTGTTTTTGTGCACTAAACCACACTAAACCCCACAGCTTTCAAACAAGCCCTCGTGACCGATCACATGCCACATTTTTTTTCTTTTTTCGATTAAATCACCCCACATACCCTTATAACATCATTGACAATTTAACCCCGGGTATCAAAATAAAAATAAACACGCAAGCACTTCATGTCTACATCACATGAGGAAGTCACAGAGGAGGAGTGGATGGGGGTTGGAATCTAAAAATCACACAACATTCCTGTACCATTTTCAGGAAATGTAACCTTCTCATTTCATTCAGTTTGGTGGCAAAATAAAAGTCTAAGACGTTTCCTGCTGGGGGGGGGGGGTAAAAAAAAATAAAAACCCCAATGTATTGTTATATAAAAGTGTTTTACTTTCGATTTGCATCCTAATTTTTTTTTCTTTTTCCCCCTTGTTACTTTCACTTCGTTAAGATCGAAAATATATGTGCAAAGTTTTTGAGGGGAAACCCACACGCCAAAAATAATAATAATAATAATAATAATAAGAAGAAGAAGAAGAAGCATTGTAACCCTCTTTCAGTGCTTAGTTTCAGAACATGGTGCATTTGTTTTCAGATCTGGGAGAGAACAGCACACAGAAAATAGATTTAAGATGGAAAAAAAATAATTTAGAAATCTATTTCTGGTCTTTTATTATACGATTATATCCTCCGGCTAGTTCCTTGTTTGCTAGCATCCTGTTCGTGTTAACTTACCGCCATCGAGGAATTGCTCTTTAAAGTAAACCGCCGCGTCGACTGAAAACGCCAGCAGTGCTAATGAAAATATCGTAAAGCTCTGCATTTTCATTTGTTTTTTAATTTTATTCGTCGTCCAGCAGTACCGGTGTTCCTGTCCAGCTCTTCCCCCTCCAGCGATCTGTCCACCTCAGCCAGGTCTAGCGAGGTTTATCGCTAGTTTCGGAGAAGCGTGGCTGAACAGATGTCTGTCTTTCATTGGCTGCGGATCCGACCGGTGGACCAATCACAATAGCCCACGAAGCTCGTAAGGCTCGCCTTCGCTGGGCGTGGCTCCGCCCTTTTCGCCTTGCTTCTTACACATGTGCCACTGGAATTGTAGAGGAAGTGAATTTCAATAATTTCTCTGAATATGAAATGAAGCTTGAGATTGTTGTGGTTCGGATAAGAATGGCCATGCATATGCAAGGAAAAACACACGATTCTGGCAATGCCATCTTTGCATACTACTTTGCACTTTGTACACCACCCACCCATATTTATGTATATTGTGTGTCTGTGGGGGAAACCCACACGTCACTACGTTAATAATGGTAGTAGTAGTAGAAATAATAATAATAATAATAATAATAATAATAAGATGAAGAAGAAGAAGTAGTAGAAGAAGAAGCATTGTAAACCTCTTTCAATGTTTAGTTTCATAACATGGCGTATTTGTTTTCAGATCAAGAGAATAGAATCACAGAAATAAAATTTAAGATAAAAAAAATAATTCCTACAATAATTTCCTTGCTTGAGATTGTTGTGGTCAGCTGCAACAGATAAGGATGTTCATGCATATGTGAGGCAAAGCACACGAAAACCATTAGATTGAATTAAATTGGATAGATAGATAGATAGATAGATAGATAGATAGATAGATAGATAGATAGATAGATAGATAGATAGATAGATAGATAGATAGATAGATAGGTATCTATGAAGGTAAATTCACATTATTTATGTATGTTCATATTCATGTATATTTTGTGTCTGTCTGATATTTCTGTATACTAAAAGTTCTTTGTATATATTCTGCATATAATTTGAATTAGCTTTCACACATTAACACATTTCTGCCTTGATGCCCCATGGCGCCTGAGATAGGCACAGTCTCCCCATGACTCGAGGATAGATCGGATAAGCGGTACAGATATTAACACATATATTTATTTAGTTTGCGATATAAGTTCAGTATTTGCTGGTGGGACTACAAGAATTCCAGTGTGAAGTTTCAGATTCTTATATCCAGTACCTTACGCTATCTGTTAAAAAATCGGAAAAGCAATCTTTTCTCTATTCGAAAAGGCAAAAGAAATGTTGCTTTAAATTACTTGTAACCCTTTTGTAATTTTGTGTTTTGAAATCCTGCTTAGAGTTATACCACTTCCTGCAACATGGATTGTTGAGCAGTATTGTATCTTCAGCAATTATTCACGTGGTCTTTGGCTAAAGGGCCTTAGCACGAAAAAACATATCTAAATAATTTTTTTTTTAATAAAAGGAAAAGAATATCTAATTAATACAATATTAGGGTTACAGCAAAAACTTATGGTTTGCATTGGCCGGGAATCGAACCCGGGCCTCCCGCGTGGCAGGCGAGAATTCTACCACTGAACCACCAATGCTTGTGCGAATCTGCAGTTGGCCGCTACCACTTTGTGGCGCTGTTTATAACAGGAAAGAATTATTTTAAATAAATGAGAAGTTAAACTATGAATGTCTGTATGTTAATATTATATTAATGTCTACAAGATTAAGCGTGTTGTTTATATCCATTGATATACAACCGTGGATTCGAACCTATATCTCACGCGCTGGTTTAGCTAAAACTCCCTAAACCGTTTTCTATTCATTCTCTATGGTAGTGCTAAACCATTACGGATGCATTATATTTTCGGCCACTGACGCTTTGTGGCGCTGCATAGTGCAACTGGTGAAGATGATCCACGGATTGCTCATTTAACTGACCGTATTAAAGTGTTTACTAAAAATAGAATAAATGTGTTGGAGAAGCAGAAAATGTTGATAATTGGGAAGCATCTGCTAGCTTTCCCACTGACAGTTCAAGGCAAAAGTTTACACACATCTAGTGGAACTTAGCCAGCTTTAAAAATTAAATTAAAACTAAGAATGACTGTACGTTGTATATTAATATTATATTATATTATATTATATTATATTATATTATATTATATTATATTATATTATATTATATTATATTATATTATATAAATTATATTAATGTCTACACTAGCTTCATATCCTCATTTATTCCATCCATATACCTCCTCCTTGGCCTTCCTCTTTGCCTCCTGCCTGGCAGCTCCATGTCCAACATTCTCCTACCAATATACTCACTCTCCCTCCTCGCTACCTCCAGCTCTGACTCCTGTCTCTGTCTCTGTGATACTGTCTCTAAACCATACAGCATGGCCGGTCTCACTACTGTCTTGTACACCTTCCCCTTGATTCTCGCTGATATATTTCTATCACACAGAACTCACAACACCTTTTTTCACCCATTCCAACCCGCCTGCACTCACTTCTTTACCTCTTTCCCACACTCTCCATTACTCTGGACTGTTGACCCCAAGTACTTAAACTCCTTTAATCTTCCGGTATGAAATTCAGAGTACTGACGATTCAAATGAATAAATTTGGCAATGTTTCATGCCAGTTGGCCTTCCTGAAGCAACCCTCTCTAATTATCCACTGGACTGTGACCCCCATGGCTAGATGTTTCTATTCATTTTCTATGGTAGTGCTAAACCACTACGGACACATTATATTTTCGGCCACTGACGCTTTGTGGCACTCCTCCACTGCATAGTGCAGCTGGTGAAGATGATCTACGGATTTCTCATTTAACTGACCGTATTAAAATGTTTATTAAAAATGGTATAAATGTGTTGGAGAAGCAGAAACTCCAAAATGTTGGTGATTGGGAAGCATCTGTTAGCTTTCCCACTGACAGTTCAAGCCAAAAGTTTACACACATCTAGTGTAGTTTTAATTTAGTTCAGTCCACAAATTTTCAGTATGTTCACTTTGTTGTCTTTATATCATTGTATTACAACTTTGGACATATACATGGAATTGTTATCCTGCTGGTAGACACAGCTGTGACCAAATTTAAAACTGTCAGCTAATGTCTTAAGGCTTTGGTTCCATATTTCTAAGTAATTCTACTTCCTCGTATTGTCGTCTATTTTATGAGATTGCTTGAGATTGTTGTGGTCAGCTGATTTGAATAGGAATGTCAGTGCATATTCAAGGAGACATACACAAGAGCCACCATTTTGGCACAGCTATCTTTGCATACTACTTTGCACACTGTACACTTTGTAAAAAACCCACCCATATTTATGCAGATATTGTGTATGTCTGATATTGTTGTTTACTAAAGCTTGTAAATATCCTTTGTATACTGTAAATTATCATTCACACATTTTTGTTTTATGTAGTAAACATTGTATGTAATATAACTTCAGTATTTTTTGTTGGAACTACAAGAATTGCAGTGTGCAGTTTTTCATATGTTTCAGATTCTAATATCCAATAGCACCTTACACTATCTGCTAAAATTGGAATAACTTCTTCTGTCTATTCAAAAAGGCAAAAGAAGTTTTACTTGTAACTTGCTTGTTAAACTTTTTTTTAAATTTAATTTTGTGTTTTGAAATACTTCTTCCATCATTTGTATACATAGTCTTTGGTTTATTAGACTTCTTAGATAATTAGGGTTACATCATCAATAAAATATTAGGGTTTGCATTGGTGGCAGGCGAGAATTCTACCACTGATCCACCAGTGCTTGTGGAGCCAATTGTGGAACAATCTTTTCTCTAATCGAAAAGGCAAAAGAAATGTTACTTTAAATTACTTGTAGCCTTTTTGTAATTGTGTGTTTTGAAATCCTGCTTAGAGTTATACCACTTCCTGCAACATGGATTGTTGAGCAGTATTGTATCTTCAGCAATTATTCATGTGGTCTTTGGCTAAATGGCCTTAGCTTGAAAAAACATCTACATATATATTTTTTTTAATAAAAGAAAACATCTAAATAATTTTTTTTTAAATAAGAGAAAAAAAATCTAATCAATACAATATTAGAGTTACAGCAAAAAATCAAGGTATGCATTGGCCGGGAATCGAACCCGGGCCTCCCGCGTGGCAGGCGAGAATTCTACCACTGAACCACCAATGCATGTGACGCTGACCGCTAACACCGTGTGGCGCTGTTTCATTACTTTTCAAATTTGTCTCACTCGTTATATTCTGTGTTCATTTATAACAGGAAAGAATTGTTTAAAATAAACGAGAAGTTAAACTAGGAACGTGTGTACGTTGTATATTAATATTACATCAACGTCTAATTTTAAGCGTGTTGTTTAGATTCAGTGATACACAATCGTGGATTCGAACCCAAGTTTCTCAAACGCTGGTTTAGCTAAAACTCCCTAAACAGTTTTCTATTCAGTCTCTATGGTAGGGCTAGACCACTACGGATGAATTATATTTTCGGCCACAGACGCTTTGAGGCGCTCCTCCACTGCATAGTGCAGCTGGTAAAGACGATCTACGGATTGTTTCATTTAATTAACATATTAAAGTGTTTACAAAAACGGGATAAAAGTGTTAGAGAAGCAGAATTACACGTGTTACAAGTTTATATGTGGTGTTTATATTTAGCAATATACAACCTTGGATATAAACGAGAATCAAACCCCAGTCTCTTGCTAAAGTTGAGAGTTCAGCTAAAACTCTCTAAACCGTGCTACACCAGGCTGAAAGTAAGGGTTGGTGTTTATGTAAGAAATAAAATAATTTGGGTTGGAAACAGATCACATCGCTCTCAGTTAATCGTTCCCAATGGTTATATTTTATTAGTTTATTAGTAAATTACTAAATTAGTTTAGTATATTATATTAGTTTGTTCAAATAACAGCATGTCATTTTTTTTTTTATTATCAGTTTATAGTTGCATTAAATGCTGTGGAACGTCTGCAAACCAGATTAGTTCTACTTTCATTATAGCAGCTATAAACAAAATAAGTCAAAATAAAGCAGCTTGTCACGTTATTAGAAAGATTAGAACACGCAGAACATCTCCTGTCACATAAAACTTACTGACCGTTACAAAGTGCTGGCACTGGAGACTCCTTCCATAAATGTTAAATAAACTCCCAGAAAACGGCATTATTAGTTTTAGATTAGTCGTATTTTAAACATGCATGTGAATGAGCTTTTGCTATAGAAACAATATGCTATTATTTCTTTTATACTATAACAACTATTACTGCTTAATGTATTTATATTAATGTAAACCTGGGATTTGAATCACAGCTGGAATTAATGTTAGAATTGTTGTCATAGAAAATGTTCTTCATTCTTCATTCTTCGTCCTTCGAAAAGGTTCTTTGACCGGTAAACCATTCACATTTGAGATCTTAATAGCATTTTGGTATAAAGATTTTTCTATGATTTTTAACACATTAATACACAAATAGTTATGCACTTCATGTGTGTATCCTGTTTGTCAGTACGCCAGTCCATGCAGAGGCTCCGATGTGTGGTGTCTACAGTAAAATGTTTTCCGAAAAGCTCTTTTACACCCATAACCCCAAAGCATAAAAATTATAAAATGTAATAGATTTGTGTGATATAGTGTAAATTTCCACAGGATACCAAAAAGCTGGCTTTTCCCACTGTAGTCCAACCTGTTGCACTATGGATGCAATATATTTTCGGCCACTAATGTTTTCTGGCGTTTTTTCATTGAATAGTGACTTACTAAAACTTACTATTTGCATTTCATACAAAAGTCATCGATTCTAGTTCACCATAATAGTCATAAAAGCCATGAGCCCTGAGAAACAATAAAGTGACACCTCCCCGTCGGGGAATCGAACCCCGGTCTCCCGCGTGACAGGCGGGGATACTCACCACTATACTAACGAGGAGTAGGTGCGGTGCAGTCGAGAAAAATAGTTCCTTAAATATAATTAATAAATAATAATAAATTAAATTAATATTGATAGATAAACAGTTACATACACAAACACTTATTCTCAGGTACGTCCAAAGAGATCGTCCTACTAATAATAATAATAATAATAATAATAATAATAATAATAATAATAATAATAATAATAATAATAATAATTATTATTATTATTATTATTATTATTATTATTATTATTATTATTATTATTATTATTATTATTATTATTATTATTATTATTATTATTATTACCAGTATCTTCATTAATTGGCTAAACTAATTAATGCATTATGGAGTTTTTTAAACTATATCTCTGTTGTGTTGTTTTCTTAAAAGTGACCCATTAATTTTACTACTCAAGAAACTGTTTCTATTTTGCCAACAGCTGAACAGCTGGTGAAGATGATCTACCAGTTTGACCAGCTGAGCCTGTGTGCTGGCAGTCGGTAGCCGGTCAGACTAAGCTGGAGCTGTCAACGTGGCTGAGAAAGAAACTAAAGATTGCTTATTTAACTGATCATATAAAAGTGTTTACTAAAGACGGGATAAACATGCTAGAGAAGCAGAAACATCAAAATGTTGACGATTGAGAAACATATGTTAGCTTTCCCACTAACAATTCAAGACAACACACATTTAGTGGAGCTTTGTGGGCCTCCACTTTTTATTAGTTTAGTCTTTGGACATATACTTAGGATTATTGTCCTATTACTAAACACCTGTACCTGCTGTCCTTACCTCTTTCACCAGTTTGTTTCTTATTGTCTTGGGTTTCATTCGAACATTTTAGACCATTCCCTTTGTTCATTCCTCAGAGCTATTCCGGCGCAAACAATTTTACCTATGTTGTTAAATTTAGCGTACTGCACGTTAAAACCTTTTCTACTGAAACAATTTCAATTCAATTCCAACATCTGTAATTCTAAAATACATCTACAATGCATCTATAAAACCATAGATATTAAAAAGCAGTATAAAAATAGGAAAGGAATACATTCATCAGCCCATAATCATGGTCCCTGAGGTCACATACAGAAGAAATCAAACCTAATTAATTCCGCTTAGTGCCTGGATTATTGCCGCCATAAAACATGTCCTCCTAATCAGCGAGTTAATCACAGGCTGAGGACAAACATCAAAACAACACACACAAGCTATTCATTCTAATCAGACCACCCTCTGAATGCAAAAAAAAGAAAGACAAAGCTTGGTCCTTTTCAGCACTCGAAAATGGAAAGGCTCGGGTATTGCATGAGCCGTTTCTGGGCCAGAAAATAAAAAATGCTGTTACATTTTTTAATTATTTAACTTAAAAAATGTCATATACTGTGTATCCTGGACTCTTTTGGATTACTGAACTGTGTTTATTGCATGTTGTTAGAGCTGCACACTTAAATCTTAATTACTATTTTCTGTTTATTGGTTTTAACGTTGTTCCGTTTCCTAATTTCCATTCAATCAGTCAAGTCTTTACTCAACAAACTGCTTGTTTACACCCTGCCATTATGCGCTGTTGTCTAGCTTTACTTCATAAGCTCTGACCGACCCCCTCGGGTGTCGCCTCAGTAAGAAGTTTCAGTTCAATCAGTTTATAGTTGCATTAAATGCTGTGGAACGTCTGCAAACCAGGTTAGATCCTCTTACGTTATAGCAGCTATAGAAAAAATATAGCAGCCTGTCACGTTATTAGAAAGATCAGAAAGCACAAAACATCTCCTGTCGCAGAAAACTTACTGACTGCTATGAAGTGCTGACACGGGAGACTCCTTCCATAAATGTTAAATAAAAGTTCTAGATTAGTTGTATCTGAAACTTACATGTGAATGAGCTGTTGCTATAGATACAATATACTATTATTTCTATTATACTATAGCAACTACGACGGCTTAATGTATTAATATTAATATAAACCTGGGATTTCAATCACAGCTGGAATTAATGTCAGAATTGCTGTCATTGAAAATGAATCTTCCTTTCACCTGTAAACCAATCAGATTTGAGATCTTAGTGCTTAGTGCAAAAAGCTGTGATCACTAACTCTTTTACACCCATAACCCCAAAGCATGAAAATTATAAAATGTAATAGATATGTGTGATATGGTGTTATTTTCCACAGGGTATCAAAAGGCTGGCTTTTCCCACCGTAGACCAGCCTGTTGCACTCGTGAGCCCACATTCGTTTATCAGCCCATGAATATTGTTTCTTCCACACTTCCCTGCCCCTTCCTTCTGTGTCCCCTGGAGAGGGCTGATGAAGCGGAGGCTCATCTCCCTAACGGCCTGGATCTGAGCCATCAACCCACCAGCATCAGCGAGGACAGGGTAGGGGGGTAGCTGGGTCTGAGGCGAGGACAGGTCACTACACACTCACCCCAGACTAATGATGATGAACGGGTAGCGGTTACGCATAACTAGCTTTAAACACTGGGCTTTTAAACAATTAAAAACAATTAAAATTACACAAAGCACAGCGATTCTGCATAAATACATACATACATGTGTGTGTGTATTGGATATAGAGATATAGATATTTTTCAGTATCTAATTTATTAATTAAAGTTAGAAAAGTAAAAATGTATACACAAATTTATTTATTTATTTATTTTAATTAATTAATTAATTAATTTTATATACAAAAATTATATATATATATATATATTATTATTATTAATAATGTAATGCATTTTATGTAAGATATATTAATAATTATAACCTATAATTACATAAGTAAATATAATTATATTATATAATTATATTATAATTATTGCTGATTTATAACCAAAACAAAATACATATTTTCACCGAATCACTAAGCTACAGGCCTCTGTGAGAAGAAACTATTTAAACTAAAGCTATATTATTAGAAGCTGCTAAATTATTACTCAATCATGATCCAAGTTACGTCGCTTGATTGAACTATCTTTATTGACATCGTTAGTGCAAAAATATTCACGTCTAAAGATAAACCATGACAAAAAATAAAGAGTGACAGTTAACAAAACTGCATAGGCAATCATACAATTCTTCATACAGGTCCAAACAGCTAATGTCTAAAAAGTCATAGTTAACAAAAAAAGAAAACTTAATCTTTGGCTTTGTCATTTGCTTCTTTATTGTTCCCATGAAACCATAATGTTTCCATTTCATACAGAAAAAACCTCTGCAGTTCTGCCAATAGTTCCCGAGGTGATGCCTAAGACAGATAGTACATGCTATATTTGGAATAACATTCATTTTATCAAACATACCATACAAAATATAAAGAATTTTGATTCTTATACCCAATTTCTGGCATTACTTCAATATCCTGCTCACTTTCAGGATCAATTTGGAGTGCCAAGGCAAATGGTAGCAGTTACATGATGTGAAAAATCCTTGATATTTAAGCAAATCTGTTTGAATATGGAAATAGCTTCAGTACAATGTCTTCCCTCCTTAGTGACACTCTTGCGTGTGAAGCGTTAAGGTCCCTCGACTGAAGTGATGCCTATTAGTAGAGATCTTGTCTTTTTATTTAAGAGTCTTAGGCGAAGAGCAGCGATCAATAACGCTGAGCAACGAATGAACACAGAGCGGTGCCAGACTGAGCGACTCTCCTTCTGCATCCATACACGTAATTGCTATGACAGCTACACAATCAGCTAATGACCTCATATCCTTCAGCAAGCTCTGGGGGTAGACAGGTCATTTCTTCATTTAATCAGTGGTTGTCCAGACCAAACCAAGTCTCAGGCAATCCTGGCGATGCCTATGAATGATTAAAAACACTCCATTTGCTAGT
This sequence comes from Hemibagrus wyckioides, assembly GCF_019097595.1. Taxonomy (NCBI): domain Eukaryota; kingdom Metazoa; phylum Chordata; class Actinopteri; order Siluriformes; family Bagridae; genus Hemibagrus; species Hemibagrus wyckioides. The sequence goes on along the minus strand of NC_080729.1, from coordinate 16,686,118 downwards.
GAATCCTCTTTGACGTTACACTTCAGTGTGTCCTTTAGCAGTGAATGGATGGATTTATATCAATTCTCAGTTCAGGATTGCAGATAAACAAGTAACTATCCAAGCACAGGACATACTGAAGAACTTATAGCATTCATGTTTTTCTCTGATTTTCTGAATATGAGCCAATTTAGTCCAAGACATTGAAATTGGGGTGTGGTTGGTGGTCTGGACAGGAATATGATACCTGGAATAATGAGGATTATTGTCCAGTGCACTGTCCAGTCAAAGGTACACATGTACCACATGCCAGCCAAAATGCACACCTGCTAGAATTAGGGACAAGCATTAGCCCGGGTGAGATAAGGACAAGCATTAGCCTGTGTTAAAGTAGTTCATGTATTAAGTTTGACAGGAGACAGTAGAGCTACAGGACTTGAGTCCAGTCTTGGATTCTTGGATAGTCTGGTCACGAGACATTTTTTGTATTGACTTGTGTAAAACATGTCAGCATTTGTACTTGTCTTAGTCTTGGGTCACTGTTCTTGCTAAATACAATCTTGGCCTTGATTATTTTAGAATTTATTTCAGCCTTACAGCCTAATCATTGGTGTAATGTACAGTAAAGTCTTGGTTTCAAAACAGAATTGATGGATTTTGGTCTTGACCTGGTTCCACTTAAGTTTATAAACACAGTCTTCTCTTGGTCTTGACCTTGACTCGATACTTGACCTTGACTTGGAAATGATGTATTGACTACATCCTACTACCCAGTTTACTTGCCACTCCAAACCTGATACCTGATTACAAACTATCCAGGAAATGACCGAGGAGAGGTTTCAGATTCCTGGGTTCATTGTAGAATTCCTACTTTCTTATAAAGTCAATGGTTGTAGAGTGCATAAAGTTTAGCTATCTCTTTGAATAGCTTCTTCATGAGCAACAGATAGCAAAAATCTGCTTTCATGTCACATACCATGATTAAGATACCTATTTGTTGCGCACAGTTCTAACAGATTCTACAAAACTGTACACTGTACATCTTTACAAAATCCGATCCTCGGATCACATGGGCTGCCAGGTTTTGTCCATGGACTGAATATGTTCCTTGGCCTTCATTCTCAGAGCTGCAATGCTGGAGCTGCGGTCCATGTCCTCCAGCGGATACTTGTCATTGAAGGCTGGAGGACACTGGTACGGTGGAGGAGGCATGGGTTGCATTCCCTGCACTATGCCTGGAGTTGAGTTAAGGTAGCCCGGGTGGCTCGGGTAGGTGGGCTGCAGGCTTTGGGATGGACCCATGAATCCCGGGATGCTGTGCATGGGAGTGGCACTGGAGAGGGGTGACGATAACCATGAGTCTAAGGGCAAGGAGTTGGTCATTGGTCCCACATTTGAGGGCATGGGAGGCCGGTTGAAGGAGAGCATAGGTGAGTCATGGAGCTTCATGCTACCGGTGTCCATCTTCTCCTGACGCCGCCATTTTGCACGTCGATTCTGGAACCAGACCTAGAAGAAAATCCATGAAGGTTTACTTTGGTGGAGGTAAGACTAAATGAATTAGAGGTCATAAGTGTGACTGCCAATTAAACAAATCTCCAAGAATAAGACTTTGCTATTTGCACTGTCTAATGGTTCCCATTTACACATTATCTCTTACTTGGTGCTGCAAGATCTGGCCAAGCTACACCACATTAAAAGAATGCTAGATGACCACACATTACTCCAATCCTACCTGCACTCGTACTTCTGGGAGATTGACCTTCATGGCCAGTTCTTCTCGACTGTACACATCGGGGTAGTGGGATTTCTCAAAAGCTCGTTCCAGCTCATGCAGTTGGTAAGTGGTGAAGGTAGTCCGGTTGCGACGGTGTTTCTTCTTGGGTTGCTCATCCTCGAGAGGTTCAGGAGACCTGCTGTCACTCTCCACACCATGATGGTGAAGATCCGCAACCTCGGTTTCACATTTATCGTTTGAGAACAGTCCTGTATCTGTAGAGACACAAACGATTGCTCTTTATCCTTTTATTTGAGAACAAAATGTTGAAAAGTTTCAGATAAGCAAACAACTTTCAAAGAAAAAATAGTGTTCACAATAATGATTGGGCTAGTATTAAAATGACCATCACACTCTCCATATAGCATTCTTTGGTTTAATTTTCTGGGAGGAATTCTATGTAGAGCCGTATACAAGAGAGTGGATCCCTATCTGAAGGCAAGGACATAAGCACCTGAAGAATTCATGAAGAAAGGGGACATATATGCAGTCCTAAAATCTGATTGGCTGAGCTGTTACAAAATCCTCGATATAGGCTTTCCCTTTGATGGCATTGCAACATGCACTAGACATCTTGGCTAAGAACACAGTTAATCCTATAACACACGCCCTCTCATGATATAACTCTTTAACATAATATATCATTGCATCATTTTGAACAAGACATGAGTTCAAGACATGAGTTCCTTCACATCTCTCTGTCTGTCTGTGTATTTCTCCTCAGTAATCCCTGAATATGCAAACAGATGTCACCTGCTAAACCTGTGACAGCTCATGTGGCCTTGCCTGTTAATCCTACTGCTTTAAAACCACTCAGCTTGTTTGTCTACATGACAAGAACCTGCTTGGCAAAAGTAGAGATTTTTATTTCCAAGAAACAAATAAAGAGCCATGCCAGCCACATGTTGTAGGAGGAGATGAGTGTAAATCGATCTAATTAAGTTAGGCGAGATTATCATCAGATCCTTGCTTTAGTGCGGTTCTGCTCGTAGCAGGTGTGACTCTTGATAAGGTTCTTTCTGCAATTAGGAGTTTGTGATTTCCTTTATATTCTGTATGCAACGTTTAGTTGATTAGCTCCTATAAGCTAAGCTGACCTCATGGGAAATTAATATGAAAGTGTATATTACGTTAAATCACGAGAGGGTGCGTGTTTTAGGGGTAAGTGTGTTCTTAATATTAAATTCTATTATTGCGATGAGATCAGAGGCATGCATATATCAAGGATTTTGTAATGGCTCAGCCAATCAGATTTTAGGACTGCATATATGTCCCCTTTCTTCATGGGTTCCTCAGTTGCCTTCTGATAGGGATACACTCTCTTGTGTCCAGTTCTACATCGAATTCCTCCTAGAAAAATAAACCAAAGAATGCTGTATGGAGAGTGTGATGGTCATTTTAATCCTGGCCTAATCATAAACATTTCGGTCTTTTCATTTGACCTTATAGGAATTATCACACATTTGTAGGTAGGTCTTTTTTTTCAAAATCTTTTTGTTTTATTTTTTTAATCTTTCTAATTGTATTATGATAGTAATCCATTTATGTAAATAAAAAAAAAAAACAAGTCTCTGTAATTTCTGAAAAATATGCTTAAATATATAGCAATATAATAATATAATAATAATAATAATAATAATAATAATAACAACAATAATAATAGTAATAATAATAATAATAATAATAATAATAATAAGAAGAAGAAGAAGAAGAAGAAGAAGAAGACATATTTACCCCTGCTTTATGGAAATATGTTTGTATTTGATCAAATTGGGCCCATTATCAAAATCTAGCTTACTTTTTTAATTAATATATTATTCAAAAAATGTTATATTTAAAATAGCATTGTTATAATAGTTGGGTGCGCTTATTCTAATACTTTTTTGTTCATTTTGAGTCTTGATCCATTTTGTATTTATGACAGCTGCATTCATTTTATGATGAATAAATTGTAATTTGTTGTACTTTTCTTTCTCTTTACTGTTGAAGAGGAATTTACAGACCAGCCATTAGATTGGGATCAGTGCAGGTTAATGATACAGGAAATAATTCCTAATGTTAGTTGCTTTTACTAAGTATGTTTTATAGTGTAGTGAAATCTCCAGTGGAAGTAAATGTATATGAGGCTCCGCTATGGACGTTAACCCTTTGTTGAGCCGTAGCACGTTGTATTTACTGTTATGAATTATGATTGATATCTGATATGATTAAACACTATTTCCTCACCGTGATAAGCAGTCTGATGGGAGTTGTCGGAAATGCTGGGCAGGTGAGCGTAAGGGTCAGAGGTCACCTGTTTCCCCTGTTCCACCAGGACTTCTCCGTCACCTTTACGTACCCCGGCATGTCCCACAGGGGTGAGCAGAGGGTCCTGTTCCTTACTGAAGCCCAGAATGACATCGATGCTGTGCAAGCGCCCGCCCATCGCTGATCCACCTCCTTTCCCCAGGTCGTGGTAGTTGTCTGACGAGAGGTAGCCGTCGTCCGCCATGTTTATGGAATCCAGACACAAATGCATTCGAGGGCAGGAGTGTACGTCCAGGGAAAGTTGTTGAATGTTGTTGAAAAATAAACGACGAATGGAGTTAGCAGACTAGAGAGAACAAGGTAGCATCTTCTGAGAGTTTGGGGGTGTGTGGTTTCCTGTTGGGAGAGAACGATCGGTGATGTTCTAATTGTCAATTAGGGTGGATTATAAAGTGAGAGAGAAAGTCAGGTGAGGGAAATAAAGTGACAATAAAGTGTTCATGTGGTGAATTTTCATTGTGCTTAAATGGTGCGAATGAGTTTCCATCATTTGAAGCTGTTAGCATCTCCTCATAGACCAAAAGTTCATCAAGCAATCGTTTTTGCTCATGTCCATAAAACTTCAGCTCTTCGTCTTCAACCAGCAAGGTGGTATATCCTGAGACATAACTCATCTTGACAGCGTCTTTTTGCAAATCTAATATTTCCCATAGCTATAATACAGATGGATCTCTTTAAAATCTCTGTACAAACGTCATATCAAGCATTTTAAACCTAAAGTTTAAAATATTTCTTTACTGTGTGAAGACAGTATAAATATAAATATATAAATATAAGTATAAGTATGAATATATATATATATACTTATTCTTACACTATTCTAGAAATCTCACATTTGTTACCTTTATATTTATTCAAATACACCTTGGAGTTTTTGAGATAAATTCGTTTTAAAATTGAGCAGGTCTTTTTCAAGCAAGAGGCTCAAAAATAGGCCTCGGTTCGAAAAGGTCCAGATATCTCTTTGCTGCATGAAGACAGTGTGAATAACTTCTCGTGTATTATTGCTATAGAATTTCCCGACAATCTGCAGAACTTTCTTTTTTGAGAGCTTTCCACAGTCACTAGTCAACAGTTGCTTGTTTTCAACCCTTACAGAAATTCAGAAATAATTTGTGAGAGAAAATTTTCAATTAACATTCACACTGGTGTCTTTTCTAAGAACCAGCCACTAGTTGGATTTTCAATCTGACATTTTTAGAAAATTTCATCGAAACCTACCTGCTCCTTCTTAGTCCTTCCACATCTCTGTCTCTTCCTTGGCGCTGTCGCTTTACGAATGACAGTGAAGAGAGCATGCGGAACTCTTTTGCTCGCCTGGCACCTTATTCAGCTCTTCCAGACTGTTAACGAGCGCTAACTCGCCGCAGACACAAAAGCAACCCGAAAACACTCCAAAGCACAAAAAAAGTCCCGTCCACCCAGTGCCAAAAGGTCCTGATCTTTATGGCCTAGGTGTCTCGGCAGTAAGCGCTCCGGCTCCGGCACACGAGAAAGAAGACAGGCAAAAGGAAAAGACTTAAGAGGTTTATTAATTGGAATCCTTCCACTTTAAGAATGATTGACAGTTGTTCACTGCTGGAGTAATTGCTCTAAACGGCAGCAGTGCTCTGGACACAGAGGGAGGCCGGCGCTAATGAAGCTCTGACAAAACTTTCTTTCAAAAATCTTTTGTTTAAATGATAATGGCGTCCTACTGAAAATGTCCTCTAATCCCTCTTATAACAAAGAAAACACACATGTATTAAGATGTAGAGGGTTTTGTTTTGTTTTTTCTCGCTGTTCAGTGTTCCATAACATCACTCCATAGAAAGTGAGCGACATAAACCTACATTCACTCTCGGGTGTAATTAAAGTTCGCTTTGTGTTTGTCTTAAAAAGAAAACGGCAAAACAGGGAATTTATACTGGACTTCCTCAGAACGTGACTCCACTCCTAGAGGTTGTGGACGTCTTACTGCATTCTCACCGGCCAGTTAGGAAACGAAACATCGTCCGAGTCACTTTACTTGAAATGGCACTTTAGGATCTATACAGTTGGCAGACATTTTGTCTTGTTTGTTTAACTCATTTACCCTTCTTATTGATGAAGACTCGCTAGATTAGATTAGATTAGATTCGATTTCTCGAATCTGAGAGGACAATTTCGTGAAAATTTGAACAATGATGATGTGTTTGTGTTTATTTACTTTAACAAAAACAAGGTAGAATGTCTAGCTTCTAATCGCATTTCATGAAAAATCGTCATAAGTGCTGTTCCATTAGAAAATCGAAACTAAAACTCACACAATCGCTGTAAACGTTACGACTATGAGATACGACGCATTTCTAACAATACAGCAAATAAGTATTGAACACCTCACCACTTGTCTCAGTAAAGATATTTCTAAAGGTTGCTATTGACGTGAAATTTTCATCAGATGTTAGTAACAACCCGTGCAATCCACACATGCAAAGAAATCCAAGCCAGAGATTTGGGATGGGTTTTTATCAAGAATCTAGTGGAAAATTTCATGTCAATAGAACTTTCAATGCTTATTTATAGGTGTTCAATGCTTATTTGACCCGCTCTAACTTCTTGTACTTTTCTTTGAACGTTTTGAAGTTACAACCTGTAATTTCTACAATATCTCACAGGCAATGTAACTGATTGATTGTGTTATTTAAAGCATTTGGTTTCTTTTTAACAGGATGTGTATTGATTGTGAAACTTTAACCACATTAGAATTGGACAATTTTATCAAATTTATCTTTCGTCCATGAATCTCCCAGTTAGCCCACTAAGGCTCGAGTCTGATGGACAATCCTGCACTACCACTTCCAAGATTTCCCTCCTGATCTTAATGACCTTAAAGAAGCTCCACAGACCACAGAAGTTTTAAGATATCAAGAACGTGATGTAGGAAAAAAAAATGCTGTGCATAAATCAGAAAAAAAAAATCAAATTCTTATTTTTATTGATTACATACACAACCATACGCAGTACAAAATGCCCCCGCCCCCAAAGTCTGTATTAAAAAAAAGAGAAAAGAATAAAAATAGAATAAAAATGAAATGTTTAATAAAAAATAGAATTTACATACACAGAAATTGAGGAAAAATATACAGGAAATATTAAAAATATATATTTATATATAATTGATAAATACAATTGGTGGCAGAAACAGTGTGAGTGTTTTATAAATATATGAAATATACGATAATTATTAAGTGCAGGATTATGGGCGGTTTTTAGTGAATATATGCTGTGTAACATCAGGACGAGGTTTTTGGGTGTTGATTCAATTTCAATGTTATCTCAAATTCAATGCAAATGATTTATAATGCTCTTTTTACACTCTATAATCAGATAAAATAATACAAAAAAAACATTATTTTTCATATTAATATGAATATTCACCTCTCTGTGCTGCTTATTTAAATAATAAATAATTATAATAATTAGCCGTGAGAGTGAATGAGTCTTTCTAAAAGGTAGATAATCATGTGACGTGATCTCACAGCTTTTACAGGTAGCAGTTTTCAAATAATACTGTATGTTCATCATAATTCATTTTCACCCGGGAATGCTATTAAAAACTACTAAGAAAAGGGGGAAAAGGGGATTATTATTATTATTATTATTATTATTATTATTATCATTATTATTTGTAATAAGTCATTATGTGTTTAATATTTATTCAATTATATAATAATAATAATAATAATAATAATAATAATAATAATAATAATAATAATAATAATAATAATAGCAGTGTTAGACCAGGTGAATGATAAAGATATAAATGTATAATTACAGAATGTCTAAAAGTATAATAAAATGACTGTAATCAAAATAATGCTAACATGCCAATAAAAGTTAAATTATAAAGTAAACAATTTTTTAAAAATCGGTGATAGATGGAGCCTGATGAATATTTATTGGTAATTTGTTCCAGATGTTTGTGGTGCTTTAAAAAAAAGTTTGTGGAAAAAAAGAGTGTCCGATCTTAAAAAACAATCTGGACCACAGTTAAAGCCTGAAAAGATTTGAACACTATAGTGCTAAAATGTACTGAAGGAAATAAGCAGCCAGCGTTAGAGTTAAACCCGGTCTCAAATTAACCTGTTATGTGTAAAACACTTCCTCAGACTATTAATGAGGTACAGAATGTGTTCATGTCGAGTCTGGTGTTAGTTTTGTTCTTGCATAAAAGAAGACAAGTCAGGTGTCGGTTATTATGACACTGAAGTTTAAGGAAAGTAAAAAGTGTGTGTGTGTGTGTGTGTGTGCATATGATGGAGTAATCAGTCTTCCTGGAACACGTACTACACGAGCCAGTTACAAGCTTGCAGATGGGAAGAAGAGACCAGACAACATTTCTCGGTGGAGGCTGACTCGGATAGCGCTCACATGGAGAAGCTTTAGCGCACAAAGCTAGCAGGCCATCTGGCTGAGGGGAAAATTCCCCATCGCTGGCCTCAACACACCATGCCCTAGTTAGAGACACTCACAGAACAGTATGGTACAATTATTCACTGGACTGTCAGGACACTTGAGCCATATTAGATTTGTATCTTTAATGCAGCCGGCAAAAATGGTCAAAGAAGTACTTGAAAGCTTGATAAATAAATGAGAGACTTTGCAGAAAATGTGTCCTGATGATGCAGGAAAAGGGAGGAGCCGGTGATTACTGAGAAGCGTGATTTATCCAGTAATTAATTCACTGTGCAAATTTCCCCCATCTAAAGCTAATAATCTTTAATAAATACTGACTGCGCTAATATATCAGTACTGATACACAACAACCATCGTCCAGCTCTCTAACCTAACGTCATTCATCATTTTTCTTATTAAAGTCTAAACTCAGCGTTTCTTTCATCCAGCTGGCTGCTGATTAAGAATTCAGGCTTTGATGGAGGCTTGATTTCTAATTGTCTTAGTAAAGTGATACCACAGCGAGTCCTCATCCAGGGCTATGGACACCATGAGGTAATACGGAAACCTCGGTCACTAGGGAGCCACGTTATATAGAGATGTTCTGGAGACGAGTATCAAACCGGTAACGCTAACGGTGATGGTGGTACGATCGTCGAAATCTAAACTAAAAAAAATGTAAGAAAAGAAAGGATTTCTGTGAGAAGACTTTCCCCTAATATTCATCTGTCCAGGTTTTGTTGACCTCCTGAATGTTTTCTGCTCAAGACGGATGTAAAGAGTGTTTATTCGAGTTACTGTAGCCTTCATGTCAGCTCAATGCTGGTCATTCTCCTCATAAACAAGGCATTTCTATCATGTTTGCACACAGGTTTAACTGTGTGATTGTATTTACTCCCTAGTTCATTGTCGTATGTAGCTTTATGTCTTATGTAGCACCAGGGTTCTGGAGGAACATAGTTTCATTTCACTGTCCTGCACAAGCTACAGTATATACTTGACTTGAGAACTGCTGCTCGCTTGATGTTTTTTGTTTTCCGCACCATTCTGGCTAAACAGACTGCTGTGTGAAAATCCCAGAAGATCTCCAGTTTCTGAAATGCTCAAACCAGTTAATCATCACACAGTCAATATGACTGAGATCACATTTCCTGTGAATAGAGTTTTATCACTGGCTGATTATGGAATGGCCACCGATAGAACTGCATAAATGACCACAAATATAACGTATAGGATGTTATACAGCATTTTTTATCATTCCTAACTTTATTACCACTGCAAGCTATCACTAAAGCATCGCTGAAGTAGCCGTTAACTGTCAGGAGTGTTCTGTATCGTGCCCAGTCCTGGCTGTCAAACCGATTTTTTCTACAGATGCTCCTCAGATATCAACACAGGAGAGGATAATAATCATTTTATCACATTAATATATTAAGGCTGTCCTTCTATGCTTGTTTCCTCATTATCCTAATTGAGTGCAAATTGGTTAAGAGGGTGCAGCACAGTTATCAAGCCTCTTAGTTTTATCAGAAGACAATTTAAGCCCCTCTGATCCTATTAGCGACAAAGCAGCTAACGCATAAACGAGCTGTGTCAGCTTACCAGGGGAGGACTGGGGGGATGGGGAGAGAGAGAGAGAGAGAGAGAGAGAGAGAGAGAGAGAGAGAGGTGTAAAGATATGCATAAGCATGAGAGTCTGGGTCATGTAGCCTAGTGTTATGATTTTATCGAGAAAGAATGAATGAAAATTGAATAAATAAATAAATAAATAAATAAATAAATAAATACAACTAAAACCCCCTAAAAATGAAATAAATAAATAAATAAATAAAAAAAACTGTTATTTAGCATAAAAATTCATAAATCTAATGATTTTATGGAATTTTTATAAAGAATTGTAAAGATCATTGGTTTTAAGTAACATTGGCTTGAAAACTGTGAAGAAAATAGAAATTCTAAATTTTTTTCTTTAAAAAAAAAATAGCTAGCTATTATCTATATCTAAACCCGAAAAAATATATATCTTAAAATATATACAGAGAAGGAAAAGTGACTTGAGAGAGCGACTTGACATAGCTATAAACGAATAAAAAGTACACATAATTCTTTAATGAGAGTAATGAAAGTTAAAGTAAATATTGCAAGTATAATAAGACAATATAATATAAGCAAGGACATCAGATATTATTTTCATTTGTTTTATTTCACCCAGATTCACAGAGGACGAGTAAACATGCTATAAAGCAGAGTGAATATATAAAGCAATATATTATAAAGCTTTACAAAAAAATATAAAATGATACCCGTCATCAAACTGACCACATTTTTAAAATAATTATTGTATTATATATTATATAATAATCTGAATTACAAAAACTATAAGCTGTAAGAATCTTTGGGAATGATATCCGTTAGTTGGCTAGCTTGATTTCTCAGTCAAATACATCAGAGAAATAGTTTTATAGTAATACGATATACTACACAGAAATATTTAATGTAATATTGTATAAAAACAAAACAAACAAAATAAAAACCCGGAGCTGGAGATTTGCAAACTCTAGAAAATATAGCGTAACTGAACAAACTGAACAAAATCTGCATAATATCTATGTATAAATGAAAATAAATGACATAAAATATTATAAAAAATTATCATGGAATCTAAAATGACTATTTATATATTTTGGAATTTTGTATAGATTTATGAAACATCCCAAATAATGCCATTTAAGGCAGCGAGTGATCATACAGTATTGGATGAAAGATTTTGTTCATACAAACGTAATAAATTCCTGGAACAGATAATGAAGTTTAATGAAAATCCTACAACTTCTATACGGTTTGCCAGATAAAAAGCTCAGAGCGAACACGACGATCTCACATCAGGACACACTTTTCCTCGGCTGCTTGCTTGACTTCTGTTATCGTGCTCTGAGCTTTGGCTTTGATCGTATCGAAGTCCATTTCCATGTTTTGCAATCTGCCCATGAAGGAATCGTTGATTTCCTCTTGCTCTTCATCCTCCTCCACCATTTTAGCCAATTCCTCAGGCACGTCCAAGTCGTCACCCGCTATCTGGACCGTCGCGTCGTCTTGTGCGCTCTGTCCACGTTATAATATAATCGCTCATTAGAATTAATATTAAGTGACGACGGAAGGCATGATGTCGTGAAAGTGAACGAAAAGTAGAATGTGTGAGTTAGTGTACCTGTGGAAGTCTGTATTTGTCTCTTAGCAGCACTCTCAGATTGGCTCTTTCTGCTTTCTTTGTAGCAAATTCCTTATCCCGCTCCATCCTATCAGAGAGGACAGACACAGATAGAGGCTTTTATATGCAGACAAGAAGATTTGAGTAAAAGCTGGAGAAGCAAATAATTCATCTTAAACCAATCAAAGAAAGGTAAGCTGTTAAATTTCAACCATCCGCTCATTTTCTATAGAGTTTATCCCATACAGGATTGGAGGTAGATTTGGGAGACAAGACAGTGCACACCATGACTGAAAGACAATTTCCCAAAATCACACACCACATACAATGCATGTCTGTGGGGGAGAAAACCGAAGAACCCAAAGGAAACCCCTAAAGCACAGGGAGAACATGAAGGCACACAGGATGATGGGAGTCAAACCTCAAACGTGGAGATGTGAGGAAAACATGCTACCCACTTAGCCACCATGTCTCCCACTTGATTTCTATTAATGTTGCATTCGACAAAATCCATCCATCCATTTGCTATACCCGCTTTATTCCTAATTAGGGTCACAGGGGTCTGCTGAAGCCTATCCCAGCACACATTGGGGTGAAAGGCAGGGGTACACCCTGGACAGGTCACCAGTCCATCACAGAGCCACATATAGACAGACAAACACATACTCACTCTTATGGGCAATTTAGAATTACCAATCAACATAACATGTTTTTGGACTGTCGGAGGAAACCGGAGTACCGGGAGTAACCCCACGCGGCACGGGGAGAACATGCTAACTCCACACAGAAAAGCTCCTGCCTGTTTGAACCCAGGACCTTCTGGCTGTGAGGCAACAGTGATAATCATCATGCTCCCAGCAATCAACTGATGAAAGCTTTTGATGCTTTATTTTTCTTCCAAGTGACTGTTTTAACCTAAAGGTACCAAATTGTACCTTTCCTCGTTGTAAAGGTGGTCAAGGCATGTGTGGTGTTGTTTTAATAACCTTTAGTGGTACAATAGGTCCAATTCTATCTAATCTCTTACAAAAGATTCACAGATACAGTTCACAGAACCGCTCCAAGTGAGTGGCAGTGAAGATTTTTAGGGTAGCTTAATGATAATCGCCTTCTCTGATAACCAAAACAAATCATTTTCTTATTTTCTGCTATCGAGGTTATGGTGTGAATGTATATTGAATTGTATAACCTGATATTTTACCCATATTTAGATATGACACAAAGACATTTTTCTTCCTTTTCATCAGTAATTGGCACAAATCAATTCAACGAGGGTGCCAATAATTCTGATTTCCTGTGTTGACACAAAACAATTTATTTGGCATCAGCAGAAGATGTTAAATCTGATTCACCAGAAACTGAATCTTTGCTCATAATACTTTAAAATAGTATTCAGGTTATCGTTGCTATAGTAACAAGCGGTGATGTCCCATGTGCTTCTCAATTATTATTATTGGTCTAAGTAATAACCCGCTCACTTTCACCGCATCCTGGTGTGTAAGACGGTTAAGGTTGGAATAAAGAGACGGGAAGCTCAAGAATTTAAAAAAGAACAGAGCTTTAATTCTTTACACATTCGTTATTTTAACGAATCTGCACACTTTCTCCGATCGTCCAAACCTCGCTGTCTTAAATTATTAGGGATTTTTCTGTGCTAACAACTGCTAGCATGCTGGATGTTCCAAAGTCAGCTTCACTTTCATTGGCAAAGGGCCAGATTAGAGCTCTTACCTCCGTGACCCAGTTCTTGGCGTAATGCTCTCAGGTGTTATACAAACAGACAAGTAACATCATCTTGACATGTGTACACGCCCTTTTCCAAGACGTCATTGTGACGGCTATCAGTGCTGCTGCTAAAGACAAAGTAGAATTATTGAGGTAAATATTTCAGATATCTGTACTTAGTCTATTTTACCACTACACTGAAGTTTCTTTCTGCTGACTGAATGGAAATCGACATCAGTATAAACAACGTGAGTCAGGACTTTCAGTGTCACACGTGTATTCTTCCCCTCTGTTGGATAACCTCACACAGAATTTTAACAAGCACTTGGGGCATCTCAGAGAGCAGAACTGGGTTTGGTATCAACATTTACATTTGTGTAGAACTATTTTGGGGTTTATTGGAACTTTTCTATGAAGATGTAGTAGCCTAGTAGGCTAGGTACAAGCAGGAATGCTTATGTAAACCTACAAACTCTTCAATCCCTGAGAAAACATAAGAAAACGTGCAAATTCCATTTTTTGGGGTCTGGGAAAAAAGAGTAAACTTTACTTCAGAGAAGAATTTTTATTGCTTTGATTTAAACCCAACATTTTCTAGGTATTTTCAGGGTTCCGATGAATCTGATTTAAAGCCATGATTTTGAGCTTCACATGGCAACAAAAACTGATTTGAAAAACTGGTTGCCTGATCCATCCTGATTCCCCACTTTTGTTTGGAGTCACTTGGAAGCTCCTCGCTGCTGCTTCCATATGGAAATCCTGGAGATGCCGTGGATGATATCACTTAGAGACCATGAAGCTGGCTTTGGACTGCATAGATCAGAACAGCTAATAACTTCTACAAGATAGACTTCATTTTATAACCAGAATACATTTCCTCATCGCTATCCGGTGTCACCCAGATGAGGTCGAGGTTCCCTTTTTCAGCCCGGTTCCTCTCAAGGTTTCTTCCTCATATCATCTTTCCTCAGCACGACTTGCATCATGATGATTCTTCAACTGCACTGCATTTAGCCCTGGTACCTTTTTTAAACATTTAATCTAAGAAACCGTGTAACAGTTTCTTTAGCATTCACTTAGCATAGAATGTGGTGAACTGGCATCCATGCTAATGACACGGACATGCTGGACATTCGACATTCAAGCAACAAAGACTTTCAAAATACAATGATAAAACAAATAAAATAATGTGCTTTTCTTCTTCCCATGATCGTTGATGATGCGACTTCCTGTTGAACATGTGACTTGTGGAATGATCCATATATTTAATAGGGGTGAACAGATCAAATTTTGATGCACATTTTTCAGAAAAGATGTTGCTTGAATCACACAGAAATCCAGAAAATTAGATTTTGGGGTTTTGTTCATGTTAATTAAAGTCATTTATCTGGAACATGCACTTATGCGGTCATAAAGGATGATTTAAATTGCCTTTGACTTTTACCTTTATTTTTACGTACATATTTGTTTATGTAATATGAGTGGGATACAAGCAAACTGCAACCCAGTTAAGAAATCAAACCCCAAAGGAGTCTGCTAAAGGAACAATTACAAATCTACTCACTTCTCCTCCACCAGTTGTTTCTGGTATTCCTCGAACTCCTCTCGGGTCATTCCCTTAGACGCGGCGGTCTCCTTCCCGTCTCCCGCAGCCGGCCCCGAGTCTTCACCTCCTCCTCCTCCTCCCATCATGTTCTTTAACTTATCCCCCAGCATCTGCTGCATTAAGAAAGACATGGTCCAGGGTTCGGGAAGTTGGAGGCCACGTTATCTGAAAAAAGCTTGGTTATGATTACAGTCCAGATATTTGACGTGGCTCAAAATAGCTGTTTTTTGTAGCGAGTCTCGGAGACTGAAGGAGTGAAATAAAGGTCAGTAGCTCTGTGAGCGCTCACCCCAGTGGTTACGGGGAACCCGAGGTGTGAGAGGACCTGGGTGTCAGTGTCGGGGGTAAAACGGCTCAGGGGCTTAGCTTAATACAAACAGCTCACAGACAGCTGGGACACCTTCACCTTGAGACAAGGGCTCACCTATTGACTTATCTTATCTGTTAATACTGATATTAATAACAATAATCATAACAAAAGAAGCAGGAATTGCATAGAACATGGTATTTTCTGTATTTAAGATTTATAAATATTAGCATGTATATATATATATGAATATATATATTATATAAATATAATATATTATAATTATATTATATATAATATATATAAATAATATATTATATATAATATAAATTGAATTAATATCAAATCCATTTTCTGTAGTGTTTTCACACATCATGCACATCACATTACTCAGACTGTATTTTAATTCACTGTTCGGTGATTAAAAAATGCGATAAACACACATTTTATCATAATTTGCTGACTAATGTGATCTATGCAAACACAGAGACATAACCCTGCGCTAAATATAGATACATAAATGTAAACTGTCTATGCATTATTCATATCTGAGCATTTTTAATTCCTTTTTTAATAGTCATAGGCTTTTTGTTTTTGTTCATAATAGCACCGTGCATTTCTCAGGTTAAGATAAAGAGGCAAGTCTCTACCTAACAGTGCCTCAGTGTCTTAGCGTCATGTGTTCATGTTATGTTTCGCTGTCAGAACGGACGAAGCATTTTAATATGTGCTTCTTCATCTTTCTTCTTTCTTCTGGTTCCTCAGCTGATCTGCATCTCCATCTGGTGGTCTTCCCAAAGCAGAGCGCTTTATTCACCCCGAATCATTCCATCATAGCTGTGTTTGTCAGCTGATTTATAATCAGACTTGGGAAAAAAATATTGCAAGAAAAATGTCTCTTCTTATGTATGCAGTGTCAAACAATATTTGTCAGTCCTGTTGACTCAGCACAATTGCCATCAAATAATATAAAATGTCAACGCTGATATGGTTCACGTCAAGTATACATGTAAATCCCCAAAAAACAAGCCCTAAAGAGAATTTCCAACCACTGAATGTTAAAAGCTATATTTAGAAGCACAGACTGATCACAGAAAGTGTCCGACTGACTTCCACTAATGGACTCCATACTGAGAGCTTTTACTTCTGACAGAATCTGTCCTCAAGCACTGAAAAAAATACGGAACATTTCCTTTCCTTCTACTTCCTGTATTATATTGTGTTTTAAGGTTAAATTAATACAGCTTCTTTAACTGATAATTATTCCAGACAGAATTCCAGCATCTTACTAAATGTTGATATTTGAGTGAATTCAAGGCTCAAAGAATTTCCTTCGGGATTAATAAAGATCTATCTTATCTTATCTTATCTTATCTTATCTTATCTTATCTTATCTTATCTTATCTTATCTTATCTTAATACACTGACATTTTTTGGTTATATTTTTTTATAGTAATAAACGTAGAAATTACTCATCTAATATAATCAAAATTATTTTTATTTATTGTTGTTTAATGATTTTAACAGACATTTTATATATAATAAGTCATTTATGTAAGTCATCCAAACCCAATAATAATAATAATAATTGTTTTTTTTTGTTTAATTATATTTTGGCAGCAGAATTTTTAAGGCATACTTAATTTTTTCCCCACATCCAGTCATCACATCATTATCATTATTATTACTGAATCATAGTAATTAATATTAATTTATTGATAATTATTATTGAATAATAATTATTGATAACAGATGTTTTATAAAAAATGTATAATAGTGGTTATAATAATAATAATAATAATAAAAGTTATGTATTTTATTTATTTATTTATTTATTATTTGTTTGTTTGTTTGTTTATGTATGTATGTATTTAGTTATTTAATTATTGATTTATTAATTATTGCAATCTTTTTATGCATAAGTTTTTTTAACACCCCCCCCCCCAAAATGATGTTCAGGTATTTATGTATTCACACCACTCATGGGACCATACTGAAATGTATTGAACTGTATGTAAGAATTAATAGACTCTTACTCACACACTGCAGTGGGGGGGGGCACAAGATAAATGCACCATGGGAACTAAAGTGATGACATCACTGAGCTGAGTACAGACGCTCCAGACAGAGCGTCTCAGCCAGTAACTGAGCAGGAGGGAGTGTGGCTCATCCAATCACAGGGCTCTAGAGGCACAAAGGCAACACAGAAAGACAGCTGGAGAGAGAGAGAGAGAGAGAGAGAGAGGGAGGAGCTGGAGAGCACGAGTGCAGTGAGGAGCGGGTGGGTAGTAGAAGGAGGAGGACGTTGTTAAGAAGTAAAAGGGAGAGAGTGATGCTGTTGCTAGGGAACAGTGAAAATGAGCCGTCCATCTTTAGGAGCCGAAACAGAGACAGGGTTCTGTTCTGTTAGTCTGGCAAAATAAACCCCGTGTTATTACAGGCTGAGGGGGGGGTTATTTTCTCGTTATGTAGAGAGAGAGAGAGAATCTCAGAGCAGGAGGACAGACAGCAGAGAACCCAGGTGAGATTACGTAATCGTCACATCAGTGCTTGGTGGTTGCCGGTGTGGAGGGACTGGGACTGTAGCCTGACATGTTAACCACAATCCCTCGGGGCAATGAAGCGCTTGGACACAGAGCCGTGCTGCAGGAGGCACAGGAGGCAAAGAACATCTGCATTCAACACTTCTGGATGAACAGGGCGGTGTGTGGATGCTGAACAGAGAAGGGCATCTGGAAGCAGACGGGATAGACACAGCACTCAGACACACACACACACACACACACGAAATCTAGCCACACCGGCCTGTCTGTCCAGCGCAGGAGAGAGAAAGAGAAGGAAAAAGGAAGAGGGACAGCGCATGTGACTTCCTCGTCTTACACAAGTGGAGCGCTATGGATATAAGTATGGCAAAAAAACAAGCCCAGGCCTGAGCGAGGGAATACACACACACACACACACACACACGGAACAACAGAGAACACCCAGAGAGAAAGGCGTATACTGTCCTTCCTGCAGGTATGTGTGTATTTAATGTGGGCAAATTGGGCAGCTTGTGTTTATGTGTGTGTGTGTGTCCTTTGAAAGACTTTGATATTTTTTATTTCTCAATGAATCCTCTCCTTGAGAGTTCGGTTCTCTAAGGCTCTCCAGAACAACCTTAGAATCATGACCTGAACTGGTATCCTATTAATAGGAGTGCCAGAGGAAGAGGAGTGACTTTAACCCCTGCACTGCTGCAGATGTGCAGACGCTCATGATCACAGCTGCTGAATTCACCATTGACGTGATGTCACTCCACACTTACTAATTTCTTCCTGTTGATTGACATTCTGTGGGCTCCATGATGAGCTGCGCGTTCGTTACACTGACACTTCTTCACACACATCAGAACATTCCCAGTGTAGTGTTTATATCAGATAAACTGAAATCTACCTGAACATTCAGCAGATCATTCACCTGAGATAACGGTGATAATTAGTGATAAGCTTCATTTATGCATCTTCAGTAAGAGCGTTTTCCTAGCCTATTCCGGGAAGTCTGGACTTAAGGCGGGAATATACTTTGGATGGGATGGCTGTCCATTACAGAGCTACACACACACACACCCACACAACCACACACACACACGCACACACCAATCCCGGAAGGCTGAACTTAGGGCGGGAATATACTTTGGATGGAATGACTGTCCATTACAGAGTTCCAAACAAACACATGCGCACGTACACACACACACACACACACCAATCCAGGAAGTCTGGACTTAGGGCGGGAATATACTTTGGATGGGATGCTTATCCATTACAGAGCTCCATGAACACACACACACACACACACATACACAGATCGATCCAGGGAAGTCTGGACTTAAGGCAGGAATATACCTTGGGCGGGGTGTCTATCTGTTCCAGAGCTACCCACACACACACACACACACACACCGATCCCAGGAAGTCTGGACTTAAGGCAGGAATATACCTTGGATGGGATGCCTATCCGTTACAGAGCCACACACACACACACACACACACACATACACAGATCGATCCAGGGAAGTCTGGACTTAAGGCAGGAATATACCTTGGGCGGGGTGTCTATCTGTTCCAGAGCTACCCACACACACACACACACACACACACACCGATCCCAGGAAGTCTGGACTTAAGGCAGGAATATACCTTAGATGGGATGCCTATCCATTACAGTGCTCCATGCACACACACACACACACACACACACACCAAGAGGTACCTGGAAGAAACTCACAAAGATATGGGGAGAACATCCACCTCCTCACACTCAGTGTTCTCAGTATAGGCTCTAGATCCATCACCACTCCAACCGGGATAAAATAATTTTTAAAAATGATAAAAATCATTAGATAGAAATAATTTCAAATCTCAGAGCCTTAACAGTATTGATGCAAACACACAGTTTCCATCGCTGCCTGTTTCAAGGTCATCTGTTGCTAAGTCCGGTTATGATCCAGTCCAAACATGTGAATATGATTTAATCCATTATTCCTTTTTCTTATTTTGGGACATCGAGCATGACTCTCTCTCTCTCTCTCTCTCACACACACACACACACACACACACACACACACTGATATAATTCTTATCTCTCTGTTCCATCTGTAGCTGGCTTTATAGAAAGCAACATTTAATGTCAAATATAAAATGTTTGGTTGTTGGAGGCTTTTACAGGGATAGAGTGAAACTTTTAACCATAAATTCAGTGTCTATTTCACCTGTAAGTCATGAATATATCCTGACCTGTCATCATGTGTGTGTGTGTGTAGACTTATCTAGTTATATATTTTGAAAAAAAACAAAAAAAAAACACAGTGTATATACACTAATCGGGCATAACATTATGACACCTGCCTAATATTGTGTTGGTCCCTGTTTTGCTGCCAAAACAGCCCTGACCCGTCCTGCAATGTGTATTCTGACACCTTTCTATCAGAACCAGCATTAACTTCTTCAGCAATCTGAACAACAGTAGCTCGTCTGTTGGATCGGATCACACGGACCAGCCTTCGCTCCTCACGTGCATCAATGAGCCTTGGCTGACCATGACCCTGTCACCAGTTCACACCTGTTCCTTCCTTGGACCACTTTTGACCACTGCAGATCGGGAACACCCCACAAGAGCTGCAGTTTTGGAGATGCTCTGATCCAGTCGTCTATCCATCACAATTTGGCCCGTCATCAAACTCACTCAAATCCTTACGCTTGCCCATTTTTCCTGTTTCTAACACATCAACTTTGAGGACAAAATGTTGACTTGCTGCCTAATATATCCCACCCACTAACAGGTGCCACGATGAAGAGATCATCAGTCTTATTCACTTCACCTGGCAGTGCTCATAATGTTATGCCTGATCGGTGTATATAAAAAGTGTCACTGATGAAAATCTTTGGTGATAGAAGTGATTTAAAGCGATAGGATTTCATTTTTGCTTGTGTTGCAGAGTGACCTGTCCGCACCTCTGGACAGGAGGATGGGTACGACAGAAGCCACTCTCCGCATGGAAAACTTGGAGGTCAAGGATGAGTGGCAGGATGAAGATTTCCCACGGTACGCTTGGTGCATTCTGCCTCTAAATCTTCACACAATCATTTTTTTAAATTTACTGTAAAATTATTGCTTTTATAAGATTTTATACATAAGATTTTAAAATCATAGTGCAGAATACTTTACGCAATCTCTGGGAGACTATATATAAAATAGTGGGAGATATAAAATGAGTCAGAACTCAGGAGTCATGAGTCAGTTGGCTTGCAGTGTTTTTCCTTTACACAGAACCTTACACAGTATTTTAGAGACACCTTTGTATTTTAGACGCTTCCGTACATCACAGAGAGCAGGAATGGGTTTGATATCACCATTTACTTTAAAGAGAAAAACATTATGATAATAAATATGAGTTTTTGTTTTTTGGGTATATATATTGTCCCTAGTAGGTTAGATAAAAACAGAAATACTTATAAAATCTACATATTCTTAAAGCACTGACTGTCTACTTTCATATGAGCTTCATATTAACCACCACTGTGGAGTGAGACATGACCACAACAAAAACGGGCAAATTCCATTTTTTTGGCCTTGGGGGAAAAGAGTTAATGGATATGCCTGGGACATGTCGTCCTTATAGCAGATTCAAGGTGAATGAAGCAGCAGGGTAGAGCAGGCAGAGGAGGGAGAGGAAGAACAGTTGACCAAGGTCTTATATAATAACAGTGCAGATATAACAAAACTGATTTTGTTACATTTATTTATTCATTTTAAGTGAACTGAATTATCCAGGATGCGTACCTATTCACACACGTGTGTGTTCTGAGATGGTTTTCTGCTCTCTGTGTTTGTCTGAGTTACTGTAGCCTTTCTGTCAGCTTACACCAGGTCATCCTGTGACCTCTTCCACTGACAAGGTCCTTCCTGCTGTCTGGACATTTGGCACCATTCGGTGTAATCTCTAGGGTCTGTTTGGTGTGAAAATATTTACATTTCTGAAATTTGGCAGACACCGTTATCCAGAGCGACTTACATTTTTGTCTTTTTTCATACAACTGAGGGTTAGGGGCCTTGCTCAGGGGCCCAACAGTGGCAGCTTGGTGGACCTGGGATTCAAACTCACAACCTTCTGATCAGGAGTCCAACACTTAAACTACTAAACTGCTACATTCCCCTAATAATAAAATTATATTATTAATAATATTATAACAAAAACATTGGTCTATGTTCTGTAAAGCTGCTTTGAGACAACGTCCACTGTTAAAAGTGCTAATTGAAATGAATTAAATTGAAAAGCCAAGGTGTTTCTGAAACACCAACACGAGTGCACCAACAACTACACTATATCCTGTTCCAACATGACTGCATACCAGTGCATAAAGCAAAGTCCATAAAGACATGGATGAGTGAGTTTGGTGTGGAGGAACTTAACTGGCCTGCACTGAGTCCTGACCTCAACCCGATAGAATACCTTTGGGATGAATTAGAGAGGAGACTCTGAGCCATTCCAGAACTGCCTTTACATGCACATGAATTTAATATGTACTTGTCCTGCCCTTTGCAGCTATAACAGCTTCAACTCTTCTGGGAAGGCTTTCCACAAGGTTTAGGAGTGTGTTTATTTTTGACCATTCCACTAGAAGCACATTTTTGTGGTCAGGCACTGATGTTGGACAAGAAGGTCTCCACTCTAATTCATCCCAAAGGGATGAGGTCAGGACTCTGTGAAGTTCCTCCACACCAGACTCACTCATCTATGTCTTTATGGACCTTGCCTTGTGCACTGGTGAGCAGTCATCTTAGATCAGGAAGGGGTCGTCCCCAAACTGTTCCCACAAAGCTGGGAGCATGAAATTTGTCCAAAATGTCTTAGGATGCTGAAGCATTAAGAGTTCCTTTCACTGGGTCAAGCCCAACCTCTGAAAAACAACACCTGAATACAATGATTTGGAGGGGTGTCCCAAAACTTTTGGCAACATAGTGTATCATATGTACATTAACTAATACTCTTGACCTGTATCTGCATGATTTAATGCATTGTTCTGCTTCCACATGACTGGCTGATTGGATAGTTGCCACTCTTTAACAAGCCTGACTTTCTGCTCTTGATTAATCCATATTTTTGTTGTTGTTGTTTTATATTCTGCTATAGACCACGTTTTCGCCTGGACAGTTAATACTGTTTAGTCTGTTGGACTGATTTCTCTACCTATTCTTGCTACTGTTCCTAATTTTGTCAACTTTTTCTATCATACTGAACTGAACGTTCAGATCAAGGCGACCTGCACTTGCATCCACACTGAAAAAGAATCTGTGTTCATGACACACATTGCCTGATCTGACTTTTCGTTCTCTACTACAATCCACCCTGGTCCCTTATCATTAAACAGTGTGATATTACAGTGGTTAAAAGAGCGCTAATTACACACTGAGAGTCAGAACGCATGTCACCAGAGACAGCAGCTAGAATTAAGACATCCAGAGAGCTTTAAGCTGTCTGCTTTTCTATTGTGCACGCTGACAAACCTGAACACGTCACCACTCCTCCATACACAAGCGCTCAGCCACAGCGTGCCTATGGGTGATACAGTAATGACTTGTTTTTCTTCCACAGCAAGTAAATTCTTTAGGAAGTGTCTAGTGCATCAAGACCAGTGTGTGGATGTGAATTTGCATAGTGGAGAAAGAGTGGAAGTGTTTCATTAAAACAGACGCCTTGTGCTTGTTTCTTTGTGTTGTCTCTGGGCAGGCCTTTGCCGGAGGATGGAGACCATGATGGACTTACTGACAATCGCACGTGTATGTAGCATTACAGTCTTCTAACAGTTTAGATAGTGTTCAAGCTAGTATACTGATATTAAATCGTTCAAGAATCCTGCTATACATTAAGCTATGTTGCTAAAATTCAAGCTCACAGTCATCCTTATCCAGAGCCACGTACAAATCATCTAATTTTTTATACAACTGAGCAATTAAGGGTTAAGGGCCTTGTTCAGGGGCCCAACAGTGGCAGCTTAGTGGACCAGGTATTTGAACTCACAACCTTCCAAGCAGTAGGCCAAAACCTTAACCACTAAGCTACCACATAAATGCATTTACACTAGTTTGTAAAGTTAGTATACAAGTATATTAGTATGCACATAGCTTGCTAGCATGGAAGCACGGAATGTTGCTAGTGTGCTAATAATCACATCTTCAAATATACAAGCGTTCAAGCAAGCTAATATGCAAGCATCCTAGAATGCATGTATAGGATAGCATGAAAATTTAAGTAATGCAAGTACACAAATACAAGCATACAGGGAGGCTAGTACACTCAAGTATATAAGTATGCAAATTGACTAGCATGCTAGTGAATAGTCAATATTCAAGCATGTAATGTTGACTAGTGTGCTAAGAATCACTTATTCAAGTATATTCAAGCAAGGCTAATACGCAAGCGCCCTAATATATACAAGTAGAGAAGTCAAATAGCATGCACACAAAGAAGTACACAAACATTAGCAAGGAGGCTAGTACGCAAATGCAACTAGGCTAGTATTAGCAGAACTAAAGCTGTCAGGATTGTGACGCACTGGCAGACCCATTTTAAAGGACTGGCTTTACTGTTATAAAGTGTGTGTGTGTGTGTGCTTCAGCTCCCCCTGGCTCTCTGCATGGAGGTCATGGAGACTCAGCAGCTCAAAGTAAACGGAGGACTCTCATTGCACCAGACATCAATCTGTCCTTGGACCGGAGCGAAGGTTCCCTCCTGTCCGATGACATCCTGGACACTCCGGATGATCTGGACCTTAATGTAGAAGACATGGACACACCAGACGAAACAGACTCTTTAGAGTTCATCACCAGCGGAAATGAGTTGGAGTGGGAAGGTGTGTTTGAGGTCGAAGTTTATTCTGAAGCTGATTTCTGGAAATCTAAGATCATTTTAAATTATGGAATTTATTTCTTTTCAAGCGCCTGCATGTGGTGAACTTGAGTCCTTACACCCAGTATTACAGTTTTATTGAACCCATGCCCACTCTCTGACAGATGATGCCCTTGTGGCACGAGCTAAAGTGGGTCCAAGTGACGGATCGGGTCAGGGTGCTGAAGAGGGAGATGGGACTGCTCGCCTGTGGAGGACGGTGATCATTGGAGATCAGGAGCACCGGATAGACATGCAAGTCATCAGGCCATACCTGCGTGTGGTCACTCATGGAGGTCAGTGCAACCTTCATCCTAAAGGAACTGTTCATCATGAAATGCAAGAATCTTTGTCGCTTTTCTGTTTTTTGTCACTAGGAATGGGGGATATGTCGGAAAAAAGAATTTCAATACATAACAGGACAATAATTCATTTGTAAGGAAATGTTAGACTACAAAGGGGGCAGAAGGCTTGAGGGTGCGACCCCAACAAGAAGAAATAGTACAGTTGATGTTTAGCTATGAAGCCATACCTTTTAAATACCTTACCTTTAAATCTTACAATCTCTCTAAAGAGTCAGATTAGAGAACGTTCCTCCTGGTGGGACCAGCGCTGTATGGAATAACATTAGTTATAACATTAAAATGACCTTGTCTTAAAACTTATTCATTCATTCATTCATTCATTCAGCACTTCATCCAGGTCAGTAAGGTGGCAATGCTGCCCGCTGCATAAATACTGAATTCCAAGCACAATGCCTCACTCTGCACAAATCTGTATTCATGTCACATACGATCATGTTGCCTGAAACCCAGAACCGACTCTTCTGCTTCCTGCAGGTTATTACGGCGAAGGTCTGAATGCCATCATTGTGTTTGCGGCCTGCTACCTCCCGGACAGCGGCTGTGCCGACTACCATTACATCATGGAGAACCTCTTCCTGTAAGCCTCCAGGACAAGCATGAGAACATGTGTTTGCCTAATTTCATTTCAGTCAAGTCAATTTCTGTCACATTAGGAGGAGATTGGTGCTAATTTGGTAGTTTGGGGGTAGGTTTGAATATTCGCATGTGTTTGTCATCCTATGTAGGTATGTGATCAGCAGTTTGGAGTTACTCGTAGCTGAGGACTATATGATCATATACCTGAATGGAGCAACTCCACGCAGGAGGATGCCTGGCATCAGCTGGCTCAAGAGGTGCTACCAGATGATCGATAGAAGGTATTTAGATATAAAGTGACTTCTTAAACACGTATCCAAGCCTCTAATAAACCACATTATTATTCTGTAACATATTCCATTATTTTAAGGTTAAGGAAGAATCTGAAATGTCTGATTATTGCACACCCATCCTGGTTTATTCGGACGGTTCTGGCCATCTCACGCCCTTTCATTAGGTAAGAGCTTTTCCAGGATCAAATCATTTCATTTGTCTTTGTCATCATTACCTCAGCCGTGTCTTTGTTTAGAATCAAACCGCACTCTCTTGCCAGTGTGAAGTTCCTGGATAAGGTTCGCTACGTGCAGAGTCTGGAGGAGTTGGCTCAGATCGTCCCTATGGAGCATGTGCAGATCCCTGAGTGTGTGCTGCAGTGAGTACTCAGCTTCAGCAGGTGGCGCTTCTGAGACAATATTTAAAAGGCTGCCAGAAAACCTATGGGAACTTCAGGAACTTACATGTAGACCAGCAGCACAGAGGTTCTTGTACATTGAGATTCTCAATGTCAAACAAAAGATTATTAACATTTAAAGAAAAAATGGATCTCTTTAGAGGATGCCGACCAAACTGATTTTTAATTCTTCCAGGAAGAGAGTTAAAATCTGGTTTATATACGCCTCACATCCTGTTAACTTCATTTATTAATATTCATCGCTGTGTGAATGTGGTCAGTATGAGAATTGCGCCATCATTTAACATGAACATGATGGTTGAGACAATGTTCAATGGACACTTCCTTTCCGCACCTGGCGACATGCTAGTTGCCCCGCCATGCCGTTTCTGGTGTCCAAAAGCCTCACAGACATCATGCTGAAAGAAATACTCAAAGTAAAAGTAACCCATAGTAAGAAAAATTGCAAAAAGCCATGTCTGGATCCAAACTCCTGCCAGAACATGATGACCAACATTTCTGATGTTTGCCTCAAGTTCCCTGAGTTTTGTATGCCAAGCAGGCCAAAAACAAGCCAGCCCTTCAGTGTTTGGACACAAATAAGCTGTGTAATATTTACATAATAAATATTATTCAATGTGTAATATTTCATGTAATCCAACAGACTTAAAATAACAACATAAATATAAGAAATAAAAGCAAAAGCTATCACCCAGCTGAATTTCCCTATCCCAGCAAGCTCTTACTCAATGCTTTAATAATAATAACGATGATTTTTATATGATTATTCTTTGGGTCGAAATTGAAATGTGGATCAAAATGAAAACAATTCATCACACAGTAGTTAGAAACTCTGCAATCATTCGATGTAAACTGACTATAAATCTACAAATACGACTACAATAACCCCATTTTAAATGTTGATTTTTTTCTCTCTCAGCAGCATTTGGACAGTCATGAAATAATTGTCATAGACTAATGAAAGACAGTCTCAGGTTTCAGTGAAAACATTTTCCGTCGCAGTTTCGAGTTGAAAAGTTTAGCGTGAACGGTGTGTGTGTGTGTGTGTCAGCACAGTAACGGAGTGTGTCTTCTGCTTTGCTTAGATATGATGAGGAGCGTCTCAAGGCCCAGACAGAAAGGTAAAACTGGGGCTTGTGGGTTGGCATGCAGTCAGGTACTGCTCGTGTGTCCTCTGGCCTTTACAAGAATCTAGGAGCTCCTCACATCCAACTGACCACTCAATCACACACACATACACACACACACACACACACACACACATTCCTAGGTTTGGAGTTTAAAGCATAGCTCTGTACAGATATGCACCTGAATCAACTCGGATAACTTCATGAAATGAATCTTCCATTCATTAGTGAATAATTAATGGAATATTTATTACATATACAGCTAATCTAATCTGAAAATGAAGCATGTGTGTGTGCCTGCATGGCCTGGGAGGTTAATAGGTTCAAAAATTAATCTTACAATCCCGTGCTACAGTTGATACAGTAGATTCAGGCTACAGATTTGTTTTATCAAATAAATTTGATCTAATAATAATAATAATAATACATTTACATTTGAAGAAATGATATGTTTTTTTCCTCCTCTTCCTCCATAGGCTTGCTGAAGACCAGAGACAGAGTGACAAATCAGACTCAGAAAGGTAAACACACCTTATTTATTCATATGAAATAATTAGTGTAAACCTTGATGACTGCATGTTCATATGTGGGTCATTTTGCAGGCCCAGATCGGTGGCTGCAGAGGCTTGTCCATGACCGTAGGTAAGAAAACTGACCTGTAACAGTAGAGGCCTTGCAGCTGAGCCGGTTTAATGGCTGACGGTGAATATTCCATGTTAGGTGCTCACAGCTCCACCCTGAACTACTCTGGTCTCCAGTGGAATTTTTTAAAAACGCCACTGTGAGGCACGTTACATAAAGTACATCTGCTGCCCTCTTCAGCCTCTTCTCCTGGGCTGATCAATGCTATTTTTACAGGCACATGGGTTAGTGCCGATGCGTCCATGATCACACACACACAGTCTCTATTTCTCTCCACGCTCCGTTTAGTGATTTATCTTTTCTTTTTAAATGCCCTTCGTGCCACACACACCTGATCAGCACGCTGCTGCATAAATCACACTCTTGTCAAAAGCCATAAGCTGCTATTGTAGCTGAGTCTGATGTCCATGTGACTCGTCTGAAATGTAGAAGGGCATATTATTAAAAGCAGGTCACCTCTCTGACTAACCCCGACGACGCGTATCAGACAAGCTAGGACAGAAACGGATCAGTAATTACGAGAGCTTAGATTTGATCAATTAGTGACAACTAGTTCAGGCTGCAGAATTCAAGATAATTACAGCAAAACATTCTTCAGCATATTATTAAAGGTGCAGTCAGTGATTGTGGTGACCTGTAGCTAGCAGCAAATGCTAGATTCGGTGCAGAATCAATAGCCACGTCTTTACACACACATGCGCAGCCTAAACCGGAACACTTGAAAGTGTTTTTTGTCTCATTTACAGAATCTGCATGCATACAGAGTTATACTTTATGACGATAACGCTGTCTTTAACCTGTTTTAGCGACAGACAAAGAGCCGTGTGAGCGTTCTTCCTGGAACATCATCATCCTCTCCGTATGTTTTCTACAAATCATCTGGCTGAAAAGGAGCTGTTAAGAGACTTTATATATGCAATCAGTGGCCACTTTAATAGGAACATCTGCCCGCTTGCAATTCTTTTCCAATCATGTGGCAGCAGCAGTAGACTGGGAAGGTAGTCTGTCCAGTTTAGGTGCCCGCTGTAGCCTCATATTCCTGTTCTTGGCAGATGGGAGTGGAATGCTAATGTCTTTTAGCCTATCATGGTTCAGTGTGTTGTGCATTCTGAGATAGTGGTTGACTTATCCTAGACTTCCTGTCAGCTCAAACCAGTCTGGTCATTTTCCTCTGACCTTTTTCGTCAAAGTAGAACTACTTCACACCTTTGTCTGTGCATGAAACCCTAAGAATTTAGCAGTTTCAGGTCACCGAACAGTTTCTGACCAAAGTCAGTGAGATCATATTTTATCTCACTCTTCATTGATTAGCTGATTGAGCAGATGTGTTCCTATTAAAATGGCCACTAAGCATTTTCTCCTTACCGTGCAAACGACTCTTAATGTGAATAGAGACGTTGCATCATATAAAAAATAGCAGCTTATCTATTAAAAAAAAGCACAAAGCTGTAACTTTTTTTTTAAATCAGATATCAACTTAAGTCTCATCCTCGACCAGAAGGCGTAAGGAAGGAAACCTGTTCTGATGTCATTAAGTGTAGGACTGTAGTGTGTAAATTCTGTGGAGAAGCTCAGCATGGACAGCTATGTATTTTTGTCTTGCACTGGTCCAGTTGCACTAATTGCTTTAACGTTTGTATTTACTAACACACACACACACATATAGTCAGGGGATCATCATCATCATCATCATCAATCCAGACATCATTCACACCAGCAGACTTTTGCTAGAAACTGTAAATGAAATCCAGCCATTCTGTAAACTGTTAACTACTGCTCCTGTTTTTGTTTAGTTTTTTGTCCAAGTTCTCCCTTTATAGCAAACGTTCATAACAACACTTCATAAATAATTCACTACGGGATTTTACGCTTTGTGTATTAATGCATTCCTAAAAACAGGTTGTAATAATAATAAACTAAACGCAATAGTTCTTAATGGTGAATGTTCGCTCAGACATTTCTCAATAATATTCGTTTCCTACTATCATGTAACTACAGGATTTCTAAACGTTTATGATGTACTGGGACTACAGGATTTCTTAAAACAAATAAATAAATAAAAAAAATGTCTAAAAATTTCCTACGGGAATTCGATTTCATTCCGACGCTGATTCAGGAGGGATATTTTAAAAATGCTGTAGCCACGTAGCCATTGTACATATTTCCTGATAACACTGTACAGTGTATTGTAAAGTAAAACATTTGTATCACGCCATGTTTCTGTCCCATAGATAAGGTTTCGTGTGAATGACGTGACTGTGATCGTCCAAGCAGACGTGACATAATAAAGTGAAAAATTCAGAGGAATCGAACATGCTGATCTCTTCCTTGTGTTATTAATAACTAATTCCCGAATTCATGAAACGTCAAGTCGGTTTAAGGGCATCAACGAGGACGGTGTGAATGTAAGTCAGTCACATGCTGTAGGTTGAGTTGCTTCTGGGTCACCCTACATGTTTATGAGATTATTTAGATAATAGAAGCAGCTGAACAGTGGCCGTCCGAGTGAGACGTGACAAGATGCAAAGCCACGTGATAAGTTAGCTATCAGGGTTCATTCCTGGCTAAAGCTTTTGTTTTGTCCTTCATAAAGTCACCGAAACCAAAGAAGGACAGTTCCTACTGTAGTTAACGGATTACACGATGCCGACTAAACCATTGATGTAAATGTAATGCATTGTATCACTCATTATTTATCTCTTTATTTGGAAGTACTCATACCATGAAGAATACATCAATAAAACATTTACAGCAGGTGAGTAAAACTCCATGCAGGTCTTACTGCCATCGTCCACTGCAATCCTACTGTACGGGTCATTAACAGAGCGGAACCACGAAGCCGAACAATATTATTGCTGTTTTCTGTATACAAAGTAATTCTCAAAAAGCACGAGGCTCATCTTTCTAATAATAATAATAACAACAACAGTAGCTTTCAACACTGAGCCTTACCCTGGACCATGAACTGTGCTTTAGTGATAAGATAAGGCATTTGTTTTGCCGTTTCAAAACTACTTCAGCTATAAGCACTGATACACATGAAAGCACTTTAATGTGATAGCAGAGATCCAACATTGTTGCCCTTCCCTGCTAATAAACCCTCAGGGTGTCATAAATAGAAATAGTTTTGCCACAAAGGAAGTGACACGTGCACTCTTCTACCAGTCAGAAGGGTGAAAGTGTTTGTTTTATTTGCCCCTTTTGGAATCGGGGAATGTTTTTTGTTCTAATTAGGAGCGTAAGATACGATGATCCAGTCATACACGCCGATACTGACGACCGTCAGGTTGCATGACCAGTCCGGACTAATCCCATGCCCATGAGCGTTCCTGCTGGTTGCATCAACGGCATCTGTGACGCAGTGGCACCTTTTTTTTTACCACCCCACATACACACGGTGGCAAAGTGACAAATATAGAGCTGATCCTGCTTCACTTAGAGCCACATGGAGCTTTTAATGTCTTGCTAGGGAAAATTCTCTCTGTGGCAGCAACACTTCCACCTACTCGCCTGTGATCTCTGTGTCAACATAAGCTCACCTATAACATTTCCAAGTGAAATGGCTTACTAGAGAGCAGCTTCCATGTGTGCACACTGAACACTGGGAACGACACACACACATACATACAGAGTGTACCTTGACCAGTTATAGTGGATGTAATAAAAATCATTTCGAAAGAGTACACAAAGAACTTTTTGGACGCTCACCAGGTTCATCACATGTGCAAGTAAATAATTAATTAATTATATTTAACAAACAATTATATTTTGTATATTATAATTAATTATTATATTTTGATAAATGTGATGTGATGAAATATGGACCTTTATTAATCCCTTATAGGGGAAAGGCAAATAACATCAAAGAAAAAATAAATAAACAAACAAATAAATAAATAATTTATATAATTTATTTTTTAATACATTTTGGTTTAATATTTTATATATAATAATTTTATATTATTTTTATAATAAAATACAAATTGTATAATTAATCAATTAATTAATTTAGAAAATTTATTCATTCTT